>NW_027183655.1:0-130835 GCF_041296385.1 Aphelocoma coerulescens | reverse complement strand
GGACCCTGGTGGGAAGCCACGGGATGATTAATCCTGCACGAACCTGCTCCAGGTGGGGCTCCTCTCTCCCGGCTTCCACAGGTGCTGCTAGGATCCCACTCCGGCACTGGCTTGGCACGGGCTCACGGCTTCCTTTGGCAATGGCTCTGCTCCAGGATGGCATGCTGCAGAGAATGCAGGTAGATTTTGTGCTCACTCCTGGCATGCAGCTGGACAATAAAGCCTGATCCAGCCCCCCCTCAGCATATGTCCGGCTCTGGCATTGGGGCGGGGGCAACTTTGGGAGCAGCCCCAGCCCTGCTCCTGCTCCCGGCTGGGCACCCAGCTGCTGGGACACAGGTGTGTCCTGATGCCACCGTCTACTCCTTTGAGAAGGGGAGGACAGAGTGCATCAGGGAGTTTGGTGTGGCTTACATGCGGCAAGGAGAAGGTGCAGCCCCAAACTGGCTTTCACTTCTAGAACCTTTTGCTATTGCGGGAGCAGCTGCTGGAGCTTTTCAACCGAGCTGCAAGAGTGAAAAGTGTGATGGCATGTCTATCTGAGAAGGAAGGTTCGGTGCCGCAGCCTGTTGTGCACAATTTATATGCTGATAAGAGAAGGGGGTGCTTTTGGAACGTTTTCCTTCCTGACACTTCTGTCTCTGTGAGCTTTAGCTGCTTGGACTCAGGGATACCGAAGGTATGTGAAAGTGACTGGGATGCGAGAATCATGTTGCACAGGGAACAGGGAAGGTCAGCAAATGTTTCCTGTCCTGGCACATCTCTCAGTCTGAACTGCAGCTGCAGATGCTTCACTTCCGCCAAGGACTCTGCCACCTTGAGAGAAGGATGCGCTCTATGGAGTTGAGAAAGAAAGTGCGTCTCACTAGCTTCTTTCCTCTACTTCATAGACAGCAAAGGGGCTATGAAAGGCAGCACTGGCTTTTTGTTCTAGGACTTCTTCTTTACAAGCAGCTGCTGGATGTTTGGAAGGGGGTTTGGGATATGCAAAAATGAGAGGCTAAGATGGTAAGAGGGTAAGATGGAAGTCATCTGGCAAAAGCAGAGCTCACAAAAGGGCCAGCTGAGAAAGCTCTTGCTGCCTACAACTTCAACTGCACCCCTCAAAGCAGCAGCACACACGCTGCTCTCGGCACTTTCCTTCTCAGCTCTACGCACCATCCTAAGCCTTGCCTCTCCCACACTCAGGATCCAAAGACAACGGCACCAGGGACTGCTCACACACTAAAGGCACCAGGACAAAAGGCTCACCAGCTTGGCCTTTGCATTCCCGCTGACAGCTCCACAGCTTGAACCCAGAGAACTGCCTGCTGCCAACAGCCTTTCCAATCACTCTGAGCACCTCATGACAAGGAGTGTGGGGAATGAATCTCCAGCAGCCTCCTGCCCCAGGCTGTCCCCCGGGAGCAGCCCTGCTCCAGGCCGTGACTGCCACCTGCACAGCCAAAGGACCCAGAGCCGGTGTTACACACCACGGCTGTGCCTGGCACAGAGACACCAGTGGCCACACAAGTGGCCATGGCACTGTCCACACACAGTCCCTGCTGCTGCTCCCCCAGCCGCTGGCACCAACTCCCAGCCACCCACTCCTAAAGCCACGGGGCCCACTGGGACACTGCGGGGGCTCGTGGAAGCCAGCGGCCATTGTGACACAGCGGGGCTGCACAGAGCCCACGGTGCTTTGTGACCCGTGGCTCCCAGGAGAGCCTTTGTGATGCTGGGGAACTACAAGGAAGCCTGGCTCCTCTGTGACACCACCACAGAAGCTCAGGGGAGCCCTGGAGACTGTGCTGATGCTATGGAACCTGATGCAACCCTGCCTCCTCTGTGACACCACAGAAGCTCTTGGAGCCCTGGAGACCGTGGTGATGCTATGGAACCTGATGCAACCCTGCCTCCTCTGTGACACCACAGAACCTCTGGGAGCTCTGCAGACCGTGCTGATGCTATGGAACCTGATGCAACCCTGCCTCCACTGTGACACCACAGAAGCTCAGGGAGCCCTGGAGACTGTGGTGATGCTATGGAACCTGATGCAACCCTGCCTCCACTGTGACACCACAGAACCTCTGGGAGCCCTGGAGACCGTGCTGATGCTATGGAACCTGATGCAACCCTGCCTCCACTGTGACACCACAGAAGCTCGGGGAGCTCTGCAGACCGTGGGGGATGCTGGCGAAGCTGACGGAACCCTGGGCACCACAGTGACGCTATGGAACCTGGTGGAACCGAGGGGCCACAGTGACACTGTGGGGCCTTTTGGAAGCAACAGGACCCTGGTGGGAAGCCACGGGATGATTAATCCTGCACGAACCTGCTCCAGGTGGGCTCCTCTCTCCCGGCTTCCACAGGTGCTGCTAGGATCCCACTCCGGCACTGGCTTGGCACGGGCTCACGGCTTCCTTTGGCAATGGCTCTGCTCCAGGATGGCATGCTGCAGAGAATGCAGGTAGATTTTGTGCTCACTCCTGGCATGCAGCTGGACAATAAAGCCTGATCCAGCCCCCCCTCAGCATATGTCCGGCTCTGGCATTGGGGCGGGGCAACTTTGGGAGCAGCCCCAGCCCTGCTCCTGCTCCCGGCTGGGCACCCAGCTGCTGGGACACAGGTGTGTCCTGATGCCACCGTCTACTCCTTTGAGAAGGGGAGGACAGAGTGCATCAGGGAGTTTGGTGTGGCTTACATGCGGCAAGGAGAAGGTGCAGCCCCAAACTGGCTTTCACTTCTAGAACCTTTTGCTATTGCGGGAGCAGCTGCTGGAGCTTTTCAACCGAGCTGCAAGAGTGAAAAGTGTGATGGCATGTCTATCTGAGAAGGAAGGTTCGGTGCCGCAGCCTGTTGTGCACAATTTATATGCTGATAAGAGAAGGGGGTGCTTTTGGAACGTTTTCCTTCCTGACACTTCTGTCTCTGTGAGCTTTAGCTGCTTGGACTCAGGGATACCGAAGGTATGTGAAAGTGACTGGGATGCGAGAATCATGTTGCACAGGGAACAGGGAAGGTCAGCAAATGTTTCCTGTCCTGGCACATCTCTCAGTCTGAACTGCAGCTGCAGATGCTTCACTTCCGCCAAGGACTCTGCCACCTTGAGAGAAGGATGCGCTCTATGGAGTTGAGAAAGAAAGTGCGTCTCACTAGCTTCTTTCCTCTACTTCATAGACAGCAAAGGGGCTATGAAAGGCAGCACTGGCTTTTTGTTCTAGGACTTCTTCTTTACAAGCAGCTGCTGGATGTTTGGAAGGGGGTTTGGGATATGCAAAAATGAGAGGCTAAGATGGTAAGAGGGTAAGATGGAAGTCATCTGGCAAAAGCAGAGCTCACAAAAGGGCCAGCTGAGAAAGCTCTTGCTGCCTACAACTTCAACTGCACCCCTCAAAGCAGCAGCACACACGCTGCTCTCGGCACTTTCCTTCTCAGCTCTACGCACCATCCTAAGCCTTGCCTCTCCCACACTCAGGATCCAAAGACAACGGCACCAGGGACTGCTCACACACTAAAGGCACCAGGACAAAAGGCTCACCAGCTTGGCCTTTGCATTCCCGCTGACAGCTCCACAGCTTGAACCCAGAGAACTGCCTGCTGCCAACAGCCTTTCCAATCACTCTGAGCACCTCATGACAAGGAGTGTGGGGAATGAATCTCCAGCAGCCTCCTGCCCCAGGCTGTCCCCCGGGAGCAGCCCTGCTCCAGGCTGTGACTGCCACCTGCACAGCCAAAGGACCCAGAGCCGGTGTTACACACCACGGCTGTGCCTGGCACAGAGACACCAGTGGCCACACAAGTGGCCATGGCACTGTCCACACACAGTCCCTGCTGCTGCTCCCCCAGCCGCTGGCACCAACTCCCAGCCACCCACTCCTAAAGCCACGGGGCCCACTGGGACACTGCGGGGGCTCGTGGAAGCCAGCGGCCATTGTGACACAGCGGGGCTGCACAGAGCCCACGGTGCTTTGTGACCCGTGGCTCCCAGGAGAGCCTTTGTGATGCTGGGGAACTACAAGGAAGCCTGGCTCCTCTGTGACACCACCACAGAAGCTCAGGGGAGCCCTGGAGACCGTGCTGATGCTATTGAACCTGATGCAACCCTGCCTCCTCTGTGACACCACAGAAGCTCTTGGAGCCCTGGAGACCGTGGTGATGCTATGGAACCTGATGCAACCCTGCCTCCACTGTGACACCACAGAAGCTCAGGGAGCCCTGGAGACTGTGGTGATGCTATGGAACCTGATGCAACCCTGCCTCCACTGTGACACCACAGAACCTCTGGGAGCCCTGGAGACCGTGCTGATGCTATGGAACCTGATGCAACCCTGCCTCCACTGTGACACCACAGAAGCTCGGGGAGCTCTGCAGACCGTGGGGATGCTGGCGAAGCTGACGGAACCCTGGGCACCACAGTGACGCTATGGAACCTGGTGGAACCGAGGGGCCACAGTGACACTGTGGGGCCTTTTGGAAGCAACAGGACCCTGGTGGGAAGCCACGGGATGATTAATCCTGCACGAACCTGCTCCAGGTGGGCTCCTCTCTCCCGGCTTCCACAGGTGCTGCTAGGATCCCACTCCGGCACTGGCTTGGCACGGGCTCACGGCTTCCTTTGGCAATGGCTCTGCTCCAGGATGGCATGCTGCAGAGAATGCAGGTAGATTTTGTGCTCACTCCTGGCATGCAGCTGGACAATAAAGCCTGATCCAGCCCCCCCTCAGCATATGTCCGGCTCTGGCATTGGGGCGGGGCAACTTTGGGAGCAGCCCCAGCCCTGCTCCTGCTCCCGGCTGGGCACCCAGCTGCTGGGACACAGGTGTGTCCTGATGCCACCGTCTACTCCTTTGAGAAGGGGAGGACAGAGTGCATCAGGGAGTTTGGTGTGGCTTACATGCGGCAAGGAGAAGGTGCAGCCCCAAACTGGCTTTCACTTCTAGAACCTTTTGCTATTGCGGGAGCAGCTGCTGGAGCTTTTCAACCGAGCTGCAAGAGTGAAAAGTGTGATGGCATGTCTATCTGAGAAGGAAGGTTCGGTGCCGCAGCCTGTTGTGCACAATTTATATGCTGATAAGAGAAGGGGGTGCTTTTGGAACGTTTTCCTTCCTGACACTTCTGTCTCTGTGAGCTTTAGCTGCTTGGACTCAGGGATACCGAAGGTATGTGAAAGTGACTGGGATGCGAGAATCATGTTGCACAGGGAACAGGGAAGGTCAGCAAATGTTTCCTGTCCTGGCACATCTCTCAGTCTGAACTGCAGCTGCAGATGCTTCACTTCCGCCAAGGACTCTGCCACCTTGAGAGAAGGATGCGCTCTATGGAGTTGAGAAAGAAAGTGCGTCTCACTAGCTTCTTTCCTCTACTTCATAGACAGCAAAGGGGCTATGAAAGGCAGCACTGGCTTTTTGTTCTAGGACTTCTTCTTTACAAGCAGCTGCTGGATGTTTGGAAGGGGGTTTGGGATATGCAAAAATGAGAGGCTAAGATGGTAAGAGGGTAAGATGGAAGTCATCTGGCAAAAGCAGAGCTCACAAAAGGGCCAGCTGAGAAAGCTCTTGCTGCCTACAACTTCAACTGCACCCCTCAAAGCAGCAGCACACACGCTGCTCTCGGCACTTTCCTTCTCAGCTCTACGCACCATCCTAAGCCTTGCCTCTCCCACACTCAGGATCCAAAGACAACGGCACCAGGGACTGCTCACACACTAAAGGCACCAGGACAAAAGGCTCACCAGCTTGGCCTTTGCATTCCCGCTGACAGCTCCACAGCTTGAACCCAGAGAACTGCCTGCTGCCAACAGCCTTTCCAATCACTCTGAGCACCTCATGACAAGGAGTGTGGGGAATGAATCTCCAGCAGCCTCCTGCCCCAGGCTGTCCCCCGGGAGCAGCCCTGCTCCAGGCCGTGACTGCCACCTGCACAGCCAAAGGACCCAGAGCCGGTGTTACACACCACGGCTGTGCCTGGCACAGAGACACCAGTGGCCACACAAGTGGCCATGGCACTGTCCACACACAGTCCCTGCTGCTGCTCCCCCAGCCGCTGGCACCAACTCCCAGCCACCCACTCCTAAAGCCACGGGGCCCACTGGGACACTGCGGGGGCTCATGGAAGCCAGCGGCCATTGTGACACAGCGGGGCTGCACAGAGCCCACGGTGCTTTGTGACCCGTGGCTCCCAGGAGAGCCTTTGTGATGCTGGGGAACTACAAGGAAGCCTGGCTCCTCTGTGACACCACCACAGAAGCTCAGGGGAGCCCTGGAGACCGTGCTGATGCTATTGAACCTGATGCAACCCTGCCTCCTCTGTGACACCACAGAAGCTCTTGGAGCCCTGGAGACCGTGGTGATGCTATGGAACCTGATGCAACCCTGCCTCCTCTGTGACACCACAGAACCTCTGGGAGCCCTGGAGACCGTGCTGATGCTATGGAACCTGATGCAACCCTGCCTCCACTGTGACACCACAGAAGCTCAGGGAGCCCTGGAGACTGTGGTGATGCTATGGAACCTGATGCAACCCTGCCTCCACTGTGACACCACAGAACCTCTGGGAGCCCTGGAGACCGTGCTGATGCTATGGAACCTGATGCAACCCTGCCTCCACTGTGACACCACAGAAGCTCGGGGAGCTCTGCAGACCGTGGGGATGCTGGCGAAGCTGACGGAACCCTGGGCACCACAGTGACGCTATGGAACCTGGTGGAACCGAGGGGCCACAGTGACACTGTGGGGCCTTTTGGAAGCAACAGGACCCTGGTGGGAAGCCACGGGATGATTAATCCTGCACGAACCTGCTCCAGGTGGGCTCCTCTCTCCCGGCTTCCACAGGTGCTGCTAGGATCCCACTCCGGCACTGGCTTGGCACGGGCTCACGGCTTCCTTTGGCAATGGCTCTGCTCCAGGATGGCATGCTGCAGAGAATGCAGGTAGATTTTGTGCTCACTCCTGGCATGCAGCTGGACAATAAAGCCTGATCCAGCCCCCCCTCAGCATATGTCCGGCTCTGGCATTGGGGCGGGGCAACTTTGGGAGCAGCCCCAGCCCTGCTCCTGCTCCCGGCTGGGCACCCAGCTGCTGGGACACAGGTGTGTCCTGATGCCACCGTCTACTCCTTTGAGAAGGGGAGGACAGAGTGCATCAGGGAGTTTGGTGTGGCTTACATGCGGCAAGGAGAAGGTGCAGCCCCAAACTGGCTTTCACTTCTAGAACCTTTTGCTATTGCGGGAGCAGCTGCTGGAGCTTTTCAACCGAGCTGCAAGAGTGAAAAGTGTGATGGCATGTCTATCTGAGAAGGAAGGTTCGGTGCCGCAGCCTGTTGTGCACAATTTATATGCTGATAAGAGAAGGGGGTGCTTTTGGAACGTTTTCCTTCCTGACACTTCTGTCTCTGTGAGCTTTAGCTGCTTGGACTCAGGGATACCGAAGGTATGTGAAAGTGACTGGGATGCGAGAATCATGTTGCACAGGGAACAGGGAAGGTCAGCAAATGTTTCCTGTCCTGGCACATCTCTCAGTCTGAACTGCAGCTGCAGATGCTTCACTTCCGCCAAGGACTCTGCCACCTTGAGAGAAGGATGCGCTCTATGGAGTTGAGAAAGAAAGTGCGTCTCACTAGCTTCTTTCCTCTACTTCATAGACAGCAAAGGGGCTATGAAAGGCAGCACTGGCTTTTTGTTCTAGGACTTCTTCTTTACAAGCAGCTGCTGGATGTTTGGAAGGGGGTTTGGGATATGCAAAAATGAGAGGCTAAGATGGTAAGAGGGTAAGATGGAAGTCATCTGGCAAAAGCAGAGCTCACAAAAGGGCCAGCTGAGAAAGCTCTTGCTGCCTACAACTTCAACTGCACCCCTCAAAGCAGCAGCACACACGCTGCTCTCGGCACTTTCCTTCTCAGCTCTACGCACCATCCTAAGCCTTGCCTCTCCCACACTCAGGATCCAAAGACAACGGCACCAGGGACTGCTCACACACTAAAGGCACCAGGACAAAAGGCTCACCAGCTTGGCCTTTGCATTCCCGCTGACAGCTCCACAGCTTGAACCCAGAGAACTGCCTGCTGCCAACAGCCTTTCCAATCACTCTGAGCACCTCATGACAAGGAGTGTGGGGAATGAATCTCCAGCAGCCTCCTGCCCCAGGCTGTCCCCCGGGAGCAGCCCTGCTCCAGGCCGTGACTGCCACCTGCACAGCCAAAGGACCCAGAGCCGGTGTTACACACCACGGCTGTGCCTGACACAGAGACACCAGTGGCCACACAAGTGGCCATGGCACTGTCCACACACAGTCCCTGCTGCTGCTCCCCCAGCCGCTGGCACCAACTCCCAGCCACCCACTCCTAAAGCCACGGGGCCCACTGGGACACTGCGGGGGCTCGTGGAAGCCAGCGGCCATTGTGACACAGCGGGGCTGCACAGAGCCCACGGTGCTTTGTGACCCGTGGCTCCCAGGAGAGCCTTTGTGATGCTGGGGAACTACAAGGAAGCCTGGCTCCTCTGTGACACCACCACAGAAGCTCAGGGGAGCCCTGGAGACCGTGCTGATGCTATTGAACCTGATGCAACCCTGCCTCCTCTGTGACACCACAGAAGCTCTTGGAGCCCTGGAGACCGTGGTGATGCTATGGAACCTGATGCAACCCTGCCTCCTCTGTGACACCACAGAACCTCTGGGAGCCCTGGAGACCGTGCTGATGCTATGGAACCTGATGCAACCCTGCCTCCACTGTGACACCACAGAAGCTCAGGGAGCCCTGGAGACTGTGGTGATGCTATGGAACCTGATGCAACCCTGCCTCCACTGTGACACCACAGAACCTCTGGGAGCCCTGGAGACCGTGCTGATGCTATGGAACCTGATGCAACCCTGCCTCCACTGTGACACCACAGAAGCTCGGGGAGCTCTGCAGACCGTGGGGATGCTGGCGAAGCTGACGGAACCCTGGGCACCACAGTGACGCTATGGAACCTGGTGGAACCGAGGGGCCACAGTGACGCTGTGGGGCCTTTTGGAAGCAACAGGACCCTGGTGGGAAGCCACGGGATGATTAATCCTGCACGAACCTGCTCCAGGTGGGCTCCTCTCTCCCGGCTTCCACAGGTGCTGCTAGGATCCCACTCCGGCACTGGCTTGGCACGGGCTCACGGCTTCCTTTGGCAATGGCTCTGCTCCAGGATGGCATGCTGCAGAGAATGCAGGTAGATTTTGTGCTCACTCCTGGCATGCAGCTGGACAATAAAGCCTGATCCAGCCCCCCCTCAGCATATGTCCGGCTCTGGCATTGGGGCGGGGCAACTTTGGGAGCAGCCCCAGCCCTGCTCCTGCTCCCGGCTGGGCACCCAGCTGCTGGGACACAGGTGTGTCCTGATGCCACCGTCTACTCCTTTGAGAAGGGGAGGACAGAGTGCATCAGGGAGTTTGGTGTGGCTTACATGCGGCAAGGAGAAGGTGCAGCCCCAAACTGGCTTTCACTTCTAGAACCTTTTGCTATTGCGGGAGCAGCTGCTGGAGCTTTTCAACCGAGCTGCAAGAGTGAAAAGTGTGATGGCATGTCTATCTGAGAAGGAAGGTTCGGTGCCGCAGCCTGTTGTGCACAATTTATATGCTGATAAGAGAAGGGGGTGCTTTTGGAACGTTTTCCTTCCTGACACTTCTGTCTCTGTGAGCTTTAGCTGCTTGGACTCAGGGATACCGAAGGTATGTGAAAGTGACTGGGATGCGAGAATCATGTTGCACAGGGAACAGGGAAGGTCAGCAAATGTTTCCTGTCCTGGCACATCTCTCAGTCTGAACTGCAGCTGCAGATGCTTCACTTCCGCCAAGGACTCTGCCACCTTGAGAGAAGGATGCGCTCTATGGAGTTGAGAAAGAAAGTGCGTCTCACTAGCTTCTTTCCTCTACTTCATAGACAGCAAAGGGGCTATGAAAGGCAGCACTGGCTTTTTGTTCTAGGACTTCTTCTTTACAAGCAGCTGCTGGATGTTTGGAAGGGGGTTTGGGATATGCAAAAATGAGAGGCTAAGATGGTAAGAGGGTAAGATGGAAGTCATCTGGCAAAAGCAGAGCTCACAAAAGGGCCAGCTGAGAAAGCTCTTGCTGCCTACAACTTCAACTGCACCCCTCAAAGCAGCAGCACACACGCTGCTCTCGGCACTTTCCTTCTCAGCTCTACGCACCATCCTAAGCCTTGCCTCTCCCACACTCAGGATCCAAAGACAACGGCACCAGGGACTGCTCACACACTAAAGGCACCAGGACAAAAGGCTCACCAGCTTGGCCTTTGCATTCCCGCTGACAGCTCCACAGCTTGAACCCAGAGAACTGCCTGCTGCCAACAGCCTTTCCAATCACTCTGAGCACCTCATGACAAGGAGTGTGGGGAATGAATCTCCAGCAGCCTCCTGCCCCAGGCTGTCCCCCGGGAGCAGCCCTGCTCCAGGCCGTGACTGCCACCTGCACAGCCAAAGGACCCAGAGCCGGTGTTACACACCACGGCTGTGCCTGGCACAGAGACACCAGTGGCCACACAAGTGGCCATGGCACTGTCCACACACAGTCCCTGCTGCTGCTCCCCCAGCCGCTGGCACCAACTCCCAGCCACCCACTCCTAAAGCCACGGGGCCCACTGGGACACTGCGGGGGCTCGTGGAAGCCAGCGGCCATTGTGACACAGCAATGCTGCACAGAGCCCACGGTGCTTTGTGACCCGTGGCTCCCAGGAGAGCCTTTGTGATGCTGGGGAACTACAAGGAAGCCTGGCTCCTCTGTGACACCACCACAGAAGCTCAGGGGAGCCCTGGAGACCATGCTGATGCTATTGAACCTGATGCAACCCTGCCTCCTCTGTGACACCACAGAAGCTCTTGGAGCCCTGGAGACCGTGGTGATGCTATGGAACCTGATGCAACCCTGCCTCCTCTGTGACACCACAGAACCTCTGGGAGCCCTGGAGACCGTGCTGATGCTATGGAACCTGATGCAACCCTGCCTCCACTGTGACACCACAGAAGCTCAGGGAGCCCTGGAGACTGTGGTGATGCTATGGAACCTGATGCAACCCTGCCTCCACTGTGACACCACAGAACCTCTGGGAGCCCTGGAGACCGTGCTGATGCTATGGAACCTGATGCAACCCTGCCTCCACTGTGACACCACAGAAGCTCGGGGAGCTCTGCAGACCGTGGGGATGCTGGCGAAGCTGACGGAACCCTGGGCACCACAGTGACGCTATGGAACCTGGTGGAACCGAGGGGCCACAGTGACGCTGTGGGGCCTTTTGGAAGCAACAGGACCCTGGTGGGAAGCCACGGGATGATTAATCCTGCACGAACCTGCTCCAGGTGGGCTCCTCTCTCCCGGCTTCCACAGGTGCTGCTAGGATCCCACTCCGGCACTGGCTTGGCACGGGCTCACGGCTTCCTTTGGCAATGGCTCTGCTCCAGGATGGCATGCTGCAGAGAATGCAGGTAGATTTTGTGCTCACTCCTGGCATGCAGCTGGACAATAAAGCCTGATCCAGCCCCCCCTCAGCATATGTCCGGCTCTGGCATTGGGGCGGGGCAACTTTGGGAGCAGCCCCAGCCCTGCTCCTGCTCCCGGCTGGGCACCCAGCTGCTGGGACACAGGTGTGTCCTGATGCCACCGTCTACTCCTTTGAGAAGGGGAGGACAGAGTGCATCAGGGAGTTTGGTGTGGCTTACATGCGGCAAGGAGAAGGTGCAGCCCCAAACTGGCTTTCACTTCTAGAACCTTTTGCTATTGCGGGAGCAGCTGCTGGAGCTTTTCAACCAAGCTGCAAGAGTGAAAAGTGTGATGGCATGTCTATCTGAGAAGGAAGGTTCGGTGCCGCAGCCTGTTGTGCACAATTTATATGCTGATAAGAGAAGGGGGTGCTTTTGGAACGTTTTCCTTCCTGACACTTCTGTCTCTGTGAGCTTTAGCTGCTTGGACTCAGGGATACCGAAGGTATGTGAAAGTGACTGGGATGCGAGAATCATGTTGCACAGGGAACAGGGAAGGTCAGCAAATGTTTCCTGTCCTGGCACATCTCTCAGTCTGAACTGCAGCTGCAGATGCTTCACTTCCGCCAAGGACTCTGCCACCTTGAGAGAAGGATGCGCTCTATGGAGTTGAGAAAGAAAGTGCGTCTCACTAGCTTCTTTCCTCTACTTCATAGACAGCAAAGGGGCTATGAAAGGCAGCACTGGCTTTTTGTTCTAGGACTTCTTCTTTACAAGCAGCTGCTGGATGTTTGGAAGGGGGTTTGGGATATGCAAAAATGAGAGGCTAAGATGGTAAGAGGGTAAGATGGAAGTCATCTGGCAAAAGCAGAGCTCACAAAAGGGCCAGCTGAGAAAGCTCTTGCTGCCTACAACTTCAACTGCACCCCTCAAAGCAGCAGCACACATGCTGCTCTCGGCACTTTCCTTCTCAGCTCTACGCACCATCCTAAGCCTTGCCTCTCCCACACTCAGGATCCAAAGACAACGGCACCAGGGACTGCTCACACACTAAAGGCACCAGGACAAAAGGCTCACCAGCTTGGCCTTTGCATTCCCGCTGACAGCTCCACAGCTTGAACCCAGAGAACTGCCTGCTGCCAACAGCCTTTCCAATCACTCTGAGCACCTCATGACAAGGAGTGTGGGGAATGAATCTCCAGCAGCCTCCTGCCCCAGGCTGTCCCCCGGGAGCAGCCCTGCTCCAGGCCGTGACTGCCACCTGCACAGCCAAAGGACCCAGAGCCGGTGTTACACACCACGGCTGTGCCTGGCACAGAGACACCAGTGGCCACACAAGTGGCCATGGCACTGTCCACACACAGTCCCTGCTGCTGCTCCCCCAGCCGCTGGCACCAACTCCCAGCCACCCACTCCTAAAGCCACGGGGCCCACTGGGACACTGCGGGGGCTCGTGGAAGCCAGCGGCCATTGTGACACAGCGGGGCTGCACAGAGCCCACGGTGCTTTGTGACCCGTGGCTCCCAGGAGAGCCTTTGTGATGCTGGGGAACTACAAGGAAGCCTGGCTCCTCTGTGACACCACCACAGAAGCTCAGGGGAGCCCTGGAGACCGTGCTGATGCTATTGAACCTGATGCAACCCTGCCTCCTCTGTGACACCACAGAAGCTCTTGGAGCCCTGGAGACCGTGGTGATGCTATGGAACCTGATGCAACCCTGCCTCCTCTGTGACACCACAGAACCTCTGGGAGCCCTGGAGACCGTGCTGATGCTATGGAACCTGATGCAACCCTGCCTCCACTGTGACACCACAGAAGCTCAGGGAGCCCTGGAGACTGTGGTGATGCTATGGAACCTGATGCAACCCTGCCTCCACTGTGACACCACAGAACCTCTGGGAGCCCTGGAGACCGTGCTGATGCTATGGAACCTGATGCAACCCTGCCTCCACTGTGACACCACAGAAGCTCGGGGAGCTCTGCAGACCGTGGGGATGCTGGCGAAGCTGACGGAACCCTGGGCACCACAGTGACGCTATGGAACCTGGTGGAACCGAGGGGCCACAGTGACGCTGTGGGGCCTTTTGGAAGCAACAGGACCCTGGTGGGAAGCCACGGGATGATTAATCCTGCACGAACCTGCTCCAGGTGGGCTCCTCTCTCCCGGCTTCCACAGGTGCTGCTAGGATCCCACTCCGGCACTGGCTTGGCACGGGCTCACGGCTTCCTTTGGCAATGGCTCTGCTCCAGGATGGCATGCTGCAGAGAATGCAGGTAGATTTTGTGCTCACTCCTGGCATGCAGCTGGACAATAAAGCCTGATCCAGCCCCCCCTCAGCATATGTCCGGCTCTGGCATTGGGGCGGGGCAACTTTGGGAGCAGCCCCAGCCCTGCTCCTGCTCCCGGCTGGGCACCCAGCTGCTGGGACACAGGTGTGTCCTGATGCCACCGTCTACTCCTTTGAGAAGGGGAGGACAGAGTGCATCAGGGAGTTTGGTGTGGCTTACATGCGGCAAGGAGAAGGTGCAGCCCCAAACTGGCTTTCACTTCTAGAACCTTTTGCTATTGCGGGAGCAGCTGCTGGAGCTTTTCAACCAAGCTGCAAGAGTGAAAAGTGTGATGGCATGTCTATCTGAGAAGGAAGGTTCGGTGCCGCAGCCTGTTGTGCACAATTTATATGCTGATAAGAGAAGGGGGTGCTTTTGGAACGTTTTCCTTCCTGACACTTCTGTCTCTGTGAGCTTTAGCTGCTTGGACTCAGGGATACCGAAGGTATGTGAAAGTGACTGGGATGCGAGAATCATGTTGCACAGGGAACAGGGAAGGTCAGCAAATGTTTCCTGTCCTGGCACATCTCTCAGTCTGAACTGCAGCTGCAGATGCTTCACTTCCGCCAAGGACTCTGCCACCTTGAGAGAAGGATGCGCTCTATGGAGTTGAGAAAGAAAGTGCGTCTCACTAGCTTCTTTCCTCTACTTCATAGACAGCAAAGGGGCTATGAAAGGCAGCACTGGCTTTTTGTTCTAGGACTTCTTCTTTACAAGCAGCTGCTGGATGTTTGGAAGGGGGTTTGGGATATGCAAAAATGAGAGGCTAAGATGGTAAGAGGGTAAGATGGAAGTCATCTGGCAAAAGCAGAGCTCACAAAAGGGCCAGCTGAGAAAGCTCTTGCTGCCTACAACTTCAACTGCACCCCTCAAAGCAGCAGCACACATGCTGCTCTCGGCACTTTCCTTCTCAGCTCTACGCACCATCCTAAGCCTTGCCTCTCCCACACTCAGGATCCAAAGACAACGGCACCAGGGACTGCTCACACACTAAAGGCACCAGGACAAAAGGCTCACCAGCTTGGCCTTTGCATTCCCGCTGACAGCTCCACAGCTTGAACCCAGAGAACTGCCTGCTGCCAACAGCCTTTCCAATCACTCTGAGCACCTCATGACAAGGAGTGTGGGGAATGAATCTCCAGCAGCCTCCTGCCCCAGGCTGTCCCCCGGGAGCAGCCCTGCTCCAGGCCGTGACTGCCACCTGCACAGCCAAAGGACCCAGAGCCGGTGTTACACACCACGGCTGTGCCTGGCACAGAGACACCAGTGGCCACACAAGTGGCCATGGCACTGTCCACACACAGTCCCTGCTGCTGCTCCCCCAGCCGCTGGCACCAACTCCCAGCCACCCACTCCTAAAGCCACGGGGCCCACTGGGACACTGCGGGGGCTCGTGGAAGCCAGCGGCCATTGTGACACAGCGGGGCTGCACAGAGCCCACGGTGCTTTGTGACCCGTGGCTCCCAGGAGAGCCTTTGTGATGCTGGGGAACTACAAGGAAGCCTGGCTCCTCTGTGACACCACCACAGAAGCTCAGGGGAGCCCTGGAGACCGTGCTGATGCTATTGAACCTGATGCAACCCTGCCTCCTCTGTGACACCACAGAAGCTCTTGGAGCCCTGGAGACCGTGGTGATGCTATGGAACCTGATGCAACCCTGCCTCCTCTGTGACACCACAGAACCTCTGGGAGCCCTGGAGACCGTGCTGATGCTATGGAACCTGATGCAACCCTGCCTCCACTGTGACACCACAGAAGCTCAGGGAGCCCTGGAGACTGTGGTGATGCTATGGAACCTGATGCAACCCTGCCTCCACTGTGACACCACAGAACCTCTGGGAGCCCTGGAGACCGTGCTGATGCTATGGAACCTGATGCAACCCTGCCTCCACTGTGACACCACAGAAGCTCGGGGAGCTCTGCAGACCGTGGGGATGCTGGCGAAGCTGACGGAACCCTGGGCACCACAGTGACGCTATGGAACCTGGTGGAACCGAGGGGCCACAGTGACGCTGTGGGGCCTTTTGGAAGCAACAGGACCCTGGTGGGAAGCCACGGGATGATTAATCCTGCACGAACCTGCTCCAGGTGGGCTCCTCTCTCCCGGCTTCCACAGGTGCTGCTAGGATCCCACTCCGGCACTGGCTTGGCACGGGCTCACGGCTTCCTTTGGCAATGGCTCTGCTCCAGGATGGCATGCTGCAGAGAATGCAGGTAGATTTTGTGCTCACTCCTGGCATGCAGCTGGACAATAAAGCCTGATCCAGCCCCCCCTCAGCATATGTCCGGCTCTGGCATTGGGGCGGGGCAACTTTGGGAGCAGCCCCAGCCCTGCTCCTGCTCCCGGCTGGGCACCCAGCTGCTGGGACACAGGTGTGTCCTGATGCCACCGTCTACTCCTTTGAGAAGGGGAGGACAGAGTGCATCAGGGAGTTTGGTGTGGCTTACATGCGGCAAGGAGAAGGTGCAGCCCCAAACTGGCTTTCACTTCTAGAACCTTTTGCTATTGCGGGAGCAGCTGCTGGAGCTTTTCAACCAAGCTGCAAGAGTGAAAAGTGTGATGGCATGTCTATCTGAGAAGGAAGGTTCGGTGCCGCAGCCTGTTGTGCACAATTTATATGCTGATAAGAGAAGGGGGTGCTTTTGGAACGTTTTCCTTCCTGACACTTCTGTCTCTGTGAGCTTTAGCTGCTTGGACTCAGGGATACCGAAGGTATGTGAAAGTGACTGGGATGCGAGAATCATGTTGCACAGGGAACAGGGAAGGTCAGCAAATGTTTCCTGTCCTGGCACATCTCTCAGTCTGAACTGCAGCTGCAGATGCTTCACTTCCGCCAAGGACTCTGCCACCTTGAGAGAAGGATGCGCTCTATGGAGTTGAGAAAGAAAGTGCGTCTCACTAGCTTCTTTCCTCTACTTCATAGACAGCAAAGGGGCTATGAAAGGCAGCACTGGCTTTTTGTTCTAGGACTTCTTCTTTACAAGCAGCTGCTGGATGTTTGGAAGGGGGTTTGGGATATGCAAAAATGAGAGGCTAAGATGGTAAGAGGGTAAGATGGAAGTCATCTGGCAAAAGCAGAGCTCACAAAAGGGCCAGCTGAGAAAGCTCTTGCTGCCTACAACTTCAACTGCACCCCTCAAAGCAGCAGCACACATGCTGCTCTCGGCACTTTCCTTCTCAGCTCTACGCACCATCCTAAGCCTTGCCTCTCCCACACTCAGGATCCAAAGACAACGGCACCAGGGACTGCTCACACACTAAAGGCACCAGGACAAAAGGCTCACCAGCTTGGCCTTTGCATTCCCGCTGACAGCTCCACAGCTTGAACCCAGAGAACTGCCTGCTGCCAACAGCCTTTCCAATCACTCTGAGCACCTCATGACAAGGAGTGTGGGGAATGAATCTCCAGCAGCCTCCTGCCCCAGGCTGTCCCCCGGGAGCAGCCCTGCTCCAGGCCGTGACTGCCACCTGCACAGCCAAAGGACCCAGAGCCGGTGTTACACACCACGGCTGTGCCTGGCACAGAGACACCAGTGGCCACACAAGTGGCCATGGCACTGTCCACACACAGTCCCTGCTGCTGCTCCCCCAGCCGCTGGCACCAACTCCCAGCCACCCACTCCTAAAGCCACGGGGCCCACTGGGACACTGCGGGGGCTCGTGGAAGCCAGCGGCCATTGTGACACAGCGGGGCTGCACAGAGCCCACGGTGCTTTGTGACCCGTGGCTCCCAGGAGAGCCTTTGTGATGCTGGGGAACTACAAGGAAGCCTGGCTCCTCTGTGACACCACCACAGAAGCTCAGGGGAGCCCTGGAGACCGTGCTGATGCTATTGAACCTGATGCAACCCTGCCTCCTCTGTGACACCACAGAAGCTCTTGGAGCCCTGGAGACCGTGGTGATGCTATGGAACCTGATGCAACCCTGCCTCCTCTGTGACACCACAGAACCTCTGGGAGCCCTGGAGACCGTGCTGATGCTATGGAACCTGATGCAACCCTGCCTCCACTGTGACACCACAGAAGCTCAGGGAGCCCTGGAGACTGTGGTGATGCTATGGAACCTGATGCAACCCTGCCTCCACTGTGACACCACAGAACCTCTGGGAGCCCTGGAGACCGTGCTGATGCTATGGAACCTGATGCAACCCTGCCTCCACTGTGACACCACAGAAGCTCGGGGAGCTCTGCAGACCGTGGGGATGCTGGCGAAGCTGACGGAACCCTGGGCACCACAGTGACGCTATGGAACCTGGTGGAACCGAGGGGCCACAGTGACGCTGTGGGGCCTTTTGGAAGCAACAGGACCCTGGTGGGAAGCCACGGGATGATTAATCCTGCACGAACCTGCTCCAGGTGGGCTCCTCTCTCCCGGCTTCCACAGGTGCTGCTAGGATCCCACTCCGGCACTGGCTTGGCACGGGCTCACGGCTTCCTTTGGCAATGGCTCTGCTCCAGGATGGCATGCTGCAGAGAATGCAGGTAGATTTTGTGCTCACTCCTGGCATGCAGCTGGACAATAAAGCCTGATCCAGCCCCCCCTCAGCATATGTCCGGCTCTGGCATTGGGGCGGGGCAACTTTGGGAGCAGCCCCAGCCCTGCTCCTGCTCCCGGCTGGGCACCCAGCTGCTGGGACACAGGTGTGTCCTGATGCCACCGTCTACTCCTTTGAGAAGGGGAGGACAGAGTGCATCAGGGAGTTTGGTGTGGCTTACATGCGGCAAGGAGAAGGTGCAGCCCCAAACTGGCTTTCACTTCTAGAACCTTTTGCTATTGCGGGAGCAGCTGCTGGAGCTTTTCAACCAAGCTGCAAGAGTGAAAAGTGTGATGGCATGTCTATCTGAGAAGGAAGGTTCGGTGCCGCAGCCTGTTGTGCACAATTTATATGCTGATAAGAGAAGGGGGTGCTTTTGGAACGTTTTCCTTCCTGACACTTCTGTCTCTGTGAGCTTTAGCTGCTTGGACTCAGGGATACCGAAGGTATGTGAAAGTGACTGGGATGCGAGAATCATGTTGCACAGGGAACAGGGAAGGTCAGCAAATGTTTCCTGTCCTGGCACATCTCTCAGTCTGAACTGCAGCTGCAGATGCTTCACTTCCGCCAAGGACTCTGCCACCTTGAGAGAAGGATGCGCTCTATGGAGTTGAGAAAGAAAGTGCGTCTCACTAGCTTCTTTCCTCTACTTCATAGACAGCAAAGGGGCTATGAAAGGCAGCACTGGCTTTTTGTTCTAGGACTTCTTCTTTACAAGCAGCTGCTGGATGTTTGGAAGGGGGTTTGGGATATGCAAAAATGAGAGGCTAAGATGGTAAGAGGGTAAGATGGAAGTCATCTGGCAAAAGCAGAGCTCACAAAAGGGCCAGCTGAGAAAGCTCTTGCTGCCTACAACTTCAACTGCACCCCTCAAAGCAGCAGCACACATGCTGCTCTCGGCACTTTCCTTCTCAGCTCTACGCACCATCCTAAGCCTTGCCTCTCCCACACTCAGGATCCAAAGACAACGGCACCAGGGACTGCTCACACACTAAAGGCACCAGGACAAAAGGCTCACCAGCTTGGCCTTTGCATTCCCGCTGACAGCTCCACAGCTTGAACCCAGAGAACTGCCTGCTGCCAACAGCCTTTCCAATCACTCTGAGCACCTCATGACAAGGAGTGTGGGGAATGAATCTCCAGCAGCCTCCTGCCCCAGGCTGTCCCCCGGGAGCAGCCCTGCTCCAGGCCGTGACTGCCACCTGCACAGCCAAAGGACCCAGAGCCGGTGTTACACACCACGGCTGTGCCTGGCACAGAGACACCAGTGGCCACACAAGTGGCCATGGCACTGTCCACACACAGTCCCTGCTGCTGCTCCCCCAGCCGCTGGCACCAACTCCCAGCCACCCACTCCTAAAGCCACGGGGCCCACTGGGACACTGCGGGGGCTCGTGGAAGCCAGCGGCCATTGTGACACAGCGGGGCTGCACAGAGCCCACGGTGCTTTGTGACCCGTGGCTCCCAGGAGAGCCTTTGTGATGCTGGGGAACTACAAGGAAGCCTGGCTCCTCTGTGACACCACCACAGAAGCTCAGGGGAGCCCTGGAGACCGTGCTGATGCTATTGAACCTGATGCAACCCTGCCTCCTCTGTGACACCACAGAAGCTCTTGGAGCCCTGGAGACCGTGGTGATGCTATGGAACCTGATGCAACCCTGCCTCCTCTGTGACACCACAGAACCTCTGGGAGCCCTGGAGACCGTGCTGATGCTATGGAACCTGATGCAACCCTGCCTCCACTGTGACACCACAGAAGCTCAGGGAGCCCTGGAGACTGTGGTGATGCTATGGAACCTGATGCAACCCTGCCTCCACTGTGACACCACAGAACCTCTGGGAGCCCTGGAGACCGTGCTGATGCTATGGAACCTGATGCAACCCTGCCTCCACTGTGACACCACAGAAGCTCGGGGAGCTCTGCAGACCGTGGGGATGCTGGCGAAGCTGACGGAACCCTGGGCACCACAGTGACGCTATGGAACCTGGTGGAACCGAGGGGCCACAGTGACGCTGTGGGGCCTTTTGGAAGACACAGGACCCTGGTGGGAAGCCACGGGATGATTAATCCTGCACGAACCTGCTCCAGGTGGGCTCCTCTCTCCCGGCTTCCACAGGTGCTGCTAGGATCCCACTCCGGCACTGGCTTGGCACGGGCTCACGGCTTCCTTTGGCAATGGCTCTGCTCCAGGATGGCATGCTGCAGAGAATGCAGGTAGATTTTGTGCTCACTCCTGGCATGCAGCTGGACAATAAAGCCTGATCCAGCCCCCCCTCAGCATATGTCCGGCTCTGGCATTGGGGCGGGGCAACTTTGGGAGCAGCCCCAGCCCTGCTCCTGCTCCCGGCTGGGCACCCAGCTGCTGGGACACAGGTGTGTCCTGATGCCACCGTCTACTCCTTTGAGAAGGGGAGGACAGAGTGCATCAGGGAGTTTGGTGTGGCTTACATGCGGCAAGGAGAAGGTGCAGCCCCAAACTGGCTTTCACTTCTAGAACCTTTTGCTATTGCGGGAGCAGCTGCTGGAGCTTTTCAACCGAGCTGCAAGAGTGAAAAGTGTGATGGCATGTCTATCTGAGAAGGAAGGTTCGGTGCCGCAGCCTGTTGTGCACAATTTATATGCTGATAAGAGAAGGGGGTGCTTTTGGAACGTTTTCCTTCCTGACACTTCTGTCTCTGTGAGCTTTAGCTGCTTGGACTCAGGGATACCGAAGGTATGTGAAAGTGACTGGGATGCGAGAATCATGTTGCACAGGGAACAGGGAAGGTCAGCAAATGTTTCCTGTCCTGGCACATCTCTCAGTCTGAACTGCAGCTGCAGATGCTTCACTTCCGCCAAGGACTCTGCCACCTTGAGAGAAGGATGCGCTCTATGGAGTTGAGAAAGAAAGTGCGTCTCACTAGCTTCTTTCCTCTACTTCATAGACAGCAAAGGGGCTATGAAAGGCAGCACTGGCTTTTTGTTCTAGGACTTCTTCTTTACAAGCAGCTGCTGGATGTTTGGAAGGGGGTTTGGGATATGCAAAAATGAGAGGCTAAGATGGTAAGAGGGTAAGATGGAAGTCATCTGGCAAAAGCAGAGCTCACAAAAGGGCCAGCTGAGAAAGCTCTTGCTGCCTACAACTTCAACTGCACCCCTCAAAGCAGCAGCACACACGCTGCTCTCGGCACTTTCCTTCTCAGCTCTACGCACCATCCTAAGCCTTGCCTCTCCCACACTCAGGATCCAAAGACAACGGCACCAGGGACTGCTCACACACTAAAGGCACCAGGACAAAAGGCTCACCAGCTTGGCCTTTGCATTCCCGCTGACAGCTCCACAGCTTGAACCCAGAGAACTGCCTGCTGCCAACAGCCTTTCCAATCACTCTGAGCACCTCATGACAAGGAGTGTGGGGAATGAATCTCCAGCAGCCTCCTGCCCCAGGCTGTCCCCCGGGAGCAGCCCTGCTCCAGGCCGTGACTGCCACCTGCACAGCCAAAGGACCCAGAGCCGGTGTTACACACCACGGCTGTGCCTGGCACAGAGACACCAGTGGCCACACAAGTGGCCATGGCACTGTCCACACACAGTCCCTGCTGCTGCTCCCCCAGCCGCTGGCACCAACTCCCAGCCACCCACTCCTAAAGCCACGGGGCCCACTGGGACACTGCGGGGGCTCGTGGAAGCCAGCGGCCATTGTGACACAGCGGGGCTGCACAGAGCCCACGGTGCTTTGTGACCCGTGGCTCCCAGGAGAGCCTTTGTGATGCTGGGGAACTACAAGGAAGCCTGGCTCCTCTGTGACACCACCACAGAAGCTCAGGGGAGCCCTGGAGACCGTGCTGATGCTATTGAACCTGATGCAACCCTGCCTCCTCTGTGACACCACAGAAGCTCTTGGAGCCCTGGAGACCGTGGTGATGCTATGGAACCTGATGCAACCCTGCCTCCTCTGTGACACCACAGAACCTCTGGGAGCCCTGGAGACCGTGCTGATGCTATGGAACCTGATGCAACCCTGCCTCCACTGTGACACCACAGAAGCTCAGGGAGCCCTGGAGACTGTGGTGATGCTATGGAACCTGATGCAACCCTGCCTCCACTGTGACACCACAGAACCTCTGGGAGCCCTGGAGACCGTGCTGATGCTATGGAACCTGATGCAACCCTGCCTCCACTGTGACACCACAGAAGCTCGGGGAGCTCTGCAGACCGTGGGGATGCTGGCGAAGCTGACGGAACCCTGGGCACCACAGTGACGCTATGGAACCTGGTGGAACCGAGGGGCCACAGTGACGCTGTGGGGCCTTTTGGAAGCAACAGGACCCTGGTGGGAAGCCACGGGATGATTAATCCTGCACGAACCTGCTCCAGGTGGGCTCCTCTCTCCCGGCTTCCACAGGTGCTGCTAGGATCCCACTCCGGCACTGGCTTGGCACGGGCTCACGGCTTCCTTTGGCAATGGCTCTGCTCCAGGATGGCATGCTGCAGAGAATGCAGGTAGATTTTGTGCTCACTCCTGGCATGCAGCTGGACAATAAAGCCTGATCCAGCCCCCCCTCAGCATATGTCCGGCTCTGGCATTGGGGCGGGGCAACTTTGGGAGCAGCCCCAGCCCTGCTCCTGCTCCCGGCTGGGCACCCAGCTGCTGGGACACAGGTGTGTCCTGATGCCACCGTCTACTCCTTTGAGAAGGGGAGGACAGAGTGCATCAGGGAGTTTGGTGTGGCTTACATGCGGCAAGGAGAAGGTGCAGCCCCAAACTGGCTTTCACTTCTAGAACCTTTTGCTATTGCGGGAGCAGCTGCTGGAGCTTTTCAACCGAGCTGCAAGAGTGAAAAGTGTGATGGCATGTCTATCTGAGAAGGAAGGTTCGGTGCCGCAGCCTGTTGTGCACAATTTATATGCTGATAAGAGAAGGGGGTGCTTTTGGAACGTTTTCCTTCCTGACACTTCTGTCTCTGTGAGCTTTAGCTGCTTGGACTCAGGGATACCGAAGGTATGTGAAAGTGACTGGGATGCGAGAATCATGTTGCACAGGGAACAGGGAAGGTCAGCAAATGTTTCCTGTCCTGGCACATCTCTCAGTCTGAACTGCAGCTGCAGATGCTTCACTTCCGCCAAGGACTCTGCCACCTTGAGAGAAGGATGCGCTCTATGGAGTTGAGAAAGAAAGTGCGTCTCACTAGCTTCTTTCCTCTACTTCATAGACAGCAAAGGGGCTATGAAAGGCAGCACTGGCTTTTTGTTCTAGGACTTCTTCTTTACAAGCAGCTGCTGGATGTTTGGAAGGGGGTTTGGGATATGCAAAAATGAGAGGCTAAGATGGTAAGAGGGTAAGATGGAAGTCATCTGGCAAAAGCAGAGCTCACAAAAGGGCCAGCTGAGAAAGCTCTTGCTGCCTACAACTTCAACTGCACCCCTCAAAGCAGCAGCACACACGCTGCTCTCGGCACTTTCCTTCTCAGCTCTACGCACCATCCTAAGCCTTGCCTCTCCCACACTCAGGATCCAAAGACAACGGCACCAGGGACTGCTCACACACTAAAGGCACCAGGACAAAAGGCTCACCAGCTTGGCCTTTGCATTCCCGCTGACAGCTCCACAGCTTGAACCCAGAGAACTGCCTGCTGCCAACAGCCTTTCCAATCACTCTGAGCACCTCATGACAAGGAGTGTGGGGAATGAATCTCCAGCAGCCTCCTGCCCCAGGCTGTCCCCCGGGAGCAGCCCTGCTCCAGGCCGTGACTGCCACCTGCACAGCCAAAGGACCCAGAGCCGGTGTTACACACCACGGCTGTGCCTGGCACAGAGACACCAGTGGCCACACAAGTGGCCATGGCACTGTCCACACACAGTCCCTGCTGCTGCTCCCCCAGCCGCTGGCACCAACTCCCAGCCACCCACTCCTAAAGCCACGGGGCCCACTGGGACACTGCGGGGGCTCGTGGAAGCCAGCGGCCATTGTGACACAGCGGGGCTGCACAGAGCCCACGGTGCTTTGTGACCCGTGGCTCCCAGGAGAGCCTTTGTGATGCTGGGGAACTACAAGGAAGCCTGGCTCCTCTGTGACACCACCACAGAAGCTCAGGGGAGCCCTGGAGACCGTGCTGATGCTATTGAACCTGATGCAACCCTGCCTCCTCTGTGACACCACAGAAGCTCTTGGAGCCCTGGAGACCGTGGTGATGCTATGGAACCTGATGCAACCCTGCCTCCTCTGTGACACCACAGAACCTCTGGGAGCCCTGGAGACCGTGCTGATGCTATGGAACCTGATGCAACCCTGCCTCCACTGTGACACCACAGAAGCTCAGGGAGCCCTGGAGACTGTGGTGATGCTATGGAACCTGATGCAACCCTGCCTCCACTGTGACACCACAGAACCTCTGGGAGCCCTGGAGACCGTGCTGATGCTATGGAACCTGATGCAACCCTGCCTCCACTGTGACACCACAGAAGCTCGGGGAGCTCTGCAGACCGTGGGGATGCTGGCGAAGCTGACGGAACCCTGGGCACCACAGTGACGCTATGGAACCTGGTGGAACCGAGGGGCCACAGTGACGCTGTGGGGCCTTTTGGAAGCAACAGGACCCTGGTGGGAAGCCACGGGATGATTAATCCTGCACGAACCTGCTCCAGGTGGGCTCCTCTCTCCCGGCTTCCACAGGTGCTGCTAGGATCCCACTCCGGCACTGGCTTGGCACGGGCTCACGGCTTCCTTTGGCAATGGCTCTGCTCCAGGATGGCATGCTGCAGAGAATGCAGGTAGATTTTGTGCTCACTCCTGGCATGCAGCTGGACAATAAAGCCTGATCCAGCCCCCCCTCAGCATATGTCCGGCTCTGGCATTGGGGCGGGGCAACTTTGGGAGCAGCCCCAGCCCTGCTCCTGCTCCCGGCTGGGCACCCAGCTGCTGGGACACAGGTGTGTCCTGATGCCACCGTCTACTCCTTTGAGAAGGGGAGGACAGAGTGCATCAGGGAGTTTGGTGTGGCTTACATGCGGCAAGGAGAAGGTGCAGCCCCAAACTGGCTTTCACTTCTAGAACCTTTTGCTATTGCGGGAGCAGCTGCTGGAGCTTTTCAACCGAGCTGCAAGAGTGAAAAGTGTGATGGCATGTCTATCTGAGAAGGAAGGTTCGGTGCCGCAGCCTGTTGTGCACAATTTATATGCTGATAAGAGAAGGGGGTGCTTTTGGAACGTTTTCCTTCCTGACACTTCTGTCTCTGTGAGCTTTAGCTGCTTGGACTCAGGGATACCGAAGGTATGTGAAAGTGACTGGGATGCGAGAATCATGTTGCACAGGGAACAGGGAAGGTCAGCAAATGTTTCCTGTCCTGGCACATCTCTCAGTCTGAACTGCAGCTGCAGATGCTTCACTTCCGCCAAGGACTCTGCCACCTTGAGAGAAGGATGCGCTCTATGGAGTTGAGAAAGAAAGTGCGTCTCACTAGCTTCTTTCCTCTACTTCATAGACAGCAAAGGGGCTATGAAAGGCAGCACTGGCTTTTTGTTCTAGGACTTCTTCTTTACAAGCAGCTGCTGGATGTTTGGAAGGGGGTTTGGGATATGCAAAAATGAGAGGCTAAGATGGTAAGAGGGTAAGATGGAAGTCATCTGGCAAAAGCAGAGCTCACAAAAGGGCCAGCTGAGAAAGCTCTTGCTGCCTACAACTTCAACTGCACCCCTCAAAGCAGCAGCACACATGCTGCTCTCGGCACTTTCCTTCTCAGCTCTACGCACCATCCTAAGCCTTGCCTCTCCCACACTCAGGATCCAAAGACAACGGCACCAGGGACTGCTCACACACTAAAGGCACCAGGACAAAAGGCTCACCAGCTTGGCCTTTGCATTCCCGCTGACAGCTCCACAGCTTGAACCCAGAGAACTGCCTGCTGCCAACAGCCTTTCCAATCACTCTGAGCACCTCATGACAAGGAGTGTGGGGAATGAATCTCCAGCAGCCTCCTGCCCCAGGCTGTCCCCCGGGAGCAGCCCTGCTCCAGGCCGTGACTGCCACCTGCACAGCCAAAGGACCCAGAGCCGGTGTTACACACCACGGCTGTGCCTGGCACAGAGACACCAGTGGCCACACAAGTGGCCATGGCACTGTCCACACACAGTCCCTGCTGCTGCTCCCCCAGCCGCTGGCACCAACTCCCAGCCACCCACTCCTAAAGCCACGGGGCCCACTGGGACACTGCGGGGGCTCGTGGAAGCCAGCGGCCATTGTGACACAGCGGGGCTGCACAGAGCCCACGGTGCTTTGTGACCCGTGGCTCCCAGGAGAGCCTTTGTGATGCTGGGGAACTACAAGGAAGCCTGGCTCCTCTGTGACACCACCACAGAAGCTCAGGGGAGCCCTGGAGACCGTGCTGATGCTATTGAACCTGATGCAACCCTGCCTCCTCTGTGACACCACAGAAGCTCTTGGAGCCCTGGAGACCGTGGTGATGCTATGGAACCTGATGCAACCCTGCCTCCTCTGTGACACCACAGAACCTCTGGGAGCCCTGGAGACCGTGCTGATGCTATGGAACCTGATGCAACCCTGCCTCCACTGTGACACCACAGAAGCTCAGGGAGCCCTGGAGACTGTGGTGATGCTATGGAACCTGATGCAACCCTGCCTCCACTGTGACACCACAGAACCTCTGGGAGCCCTGGAGACCGTGCTGATGCTATGGAACCTGATGCAACCCTGCCTCCACTGTGACACCACAGAAGCTCGGGGAGCTCTGCAGACCGTGGGGATGCTGGCGAAGCTGACGGAACCCTGGGCACCACAGTGACGCTATGGAACCTGGTGGAACCGAGGGGCCACAGTGACACTGTGGGGCCTTTTGGAAGCAACAGGACCCTGGTGGGAAGCCACGGGATGATTAATCCTGCACGAACCTGCTCCAGGTGGGCTCCTCTCTCCCGGCTTCCACAGGTGCTGCTAGGATCCCACTCCGGCACTGGCTTGGCACGGGCTCACGGCTTCCTTTGGCAATGGCTCTGCTCCAGGATGGCATGCTGCAGAGAATGCAGGTAGATTTTGTGCTCACTCCTGGCATGCAGCTGGACAATAAAGCCTGATCCAGCCCCCCCTCAGCATATGTCCGGCTCTGGCATTGGGGCGGGGCAACTTTGGGAGCAGCCCCAGCCCTGCTCCTGCTCCCGGCTGGGCACCCAGCTGCTGGGACACAGGTGTGTCCTGATGCCACCGTCTACTCCTTTGAGAAGGGGAGGACAGAGTGCATCAGGGAGTTTGGTGTGGCTTACATGCGGCAAGGAGAAGGTGCAGCCCCAAACTGGCTTTCACTTCTAGAACCTTTTGCTATTGCGGGAGCAGCTGCTGGAGCTTTTCAACCGAGCTGCAAGAGTGAAAAGTGTGATGGCATGTCTATCTGAGAAGGAAGGTTCGGTGCCGCAGCCTGTTGTGCACAATTTATATGCTGATAAGAGAAGGGGGTGCTTTTGCAACGTTTTCCTTCCTGACACTTCTGTCTCTGTGAGCTTTAGCTGCTTGGACTCAGGGATACCGAAGGTATGTGAAAGTGACTGGGATGCGAGAATCATGTTGCACAGGGAACAGGGAAGGTCAGCAAATGTTTCCTGTCCTGGCACATCTCTCAGTCTGAACTGCAGCTGCAGATGCTTCACTTCCGCCAAGGACTCTGCCACCTTGAGAGAAGGATGCGCTCTATGGAGTTGAGAAAGAAAGTGCGTCTCACTAGCTTCTTTCCTCTACTTCATAGACAGCAAAGGGGCTATGAAAGGCAGCACTGGCTTTTTGTTCTAGGACTTCTTCTTTACAAGCAGCTGCTGGATGTTTGGAAGGGGGTTTGGGATATGCAAAAATGAGAGGCTAAGATGGTAAGAGGGTAAGATGGAAGTCATCTGGCAAAAGCAGAGCTCACAAAAGGGCCAGCTGAGAAAGCTCTTGCTGCCTACAACTTCAACTGCACCCCTCAAAGCAGCAGCACACACGCTGCTCTCGGCACTTTCCTTCTCAGCTCTACGCACCATCCTAAGCCTTGCCTCTCCCACACTCAGGATCCAAAGACAACGGCACCAGGGACTGCTCACACACTAAAGGCACCAGGACAAAAGGCTCACCAGCTTGGCCTTTGCATTCCCGCTGACAGCTCCACAGCTTGAACCCAGAGAACTGCCTGCTGCCAACAGCCTTTCCAATCACTCTGAGCACCTCATGACAAGGAGTGTGGGGAATGAATCTCCAGCAGCCTCCTGCCCCAGGCTGTCCCCCGGGAGCAGCCCTGCTCCAGGCCGTGACTGCCACCTGCACAGCCAAAGGACCCAGAGCCGGTGTTACACACCACGGCTGTGCCTGGCACAGAGACACCAGTGGCCACACAAGTGGCCATGGCACTGTCCACACACAGTCCCTGCTGCTGCTCCCCCAGCCGCTGGCACCAACTCCCAGCCACCCACTCCTAAAGCCACGGGGCCCACTGGGACACTGCGGGGGCTCGTGGAAGCCAGCGGCCATTGTGACACAGCAATGCTGCACAGAGCCCACGGTGCTTTGTGACCCGTGGCTCCCAGGAGAGCCTTTGTGATGCTGGGGAACTACAAGGAAGCCTGGCTCCTCTGTGACACCACCACAGAAGCTCAGGGGAGCCCTGGAGACCATGCTGATGCTATTGAACCTGATGCAACCCTGCCTCCTCTGTGACACCACAGAAGCTCTTGGAGCCCTGGAGACCGTGGTGATGCTATGGAACCTGATGCAACCCTGCCTCCTCTGTGACACCACAGAACCTCTGGGAGCCCTGGAGACCGTGCTGATGCTATGGAACCTGATGCAACCCTGCCTCCACTGTGACACCACAGAAGCTCAGGGAGCCCTGGAGACTGTGGTGATGCTATGGAACCTGATGCAACCCTGCCTCCACTGTGACACCACAGAACCTCTGGGAGCCCTGGAGACCGTGCTGATGCTATGGAACCTGATGCAACCCTGCCTCCACTGTGACACCACAGAAGCTCGGGGAGCTCTGCAGACCGTGGGGATGCTGGCGAAGCTGACGGAACCCTGGGCACCACAGTGACGCTATGGAACCTGGTGGAACCGAGGGGCCACAGTGACGCTGTGGGGCCTTTTGGAAGCAACAGGACCCTGGTGGGAAGCCACGGGATGATTAATCCTGCACGAACCTGCTCCAGGTGGGCTCCTCTCTCCCGGCTTCCACAGGTGCTGCTAGGATCCCACTCCGGCACTGGCTTGGCACGGGCTCACGGCTTCCTTTGGCAATGGCTCTGCTCCAGGATGGCATGCTGCAGAGAATGCAGGTAGATTTTGTGCTCACTCCTGGCATGCAGCTGGACAATAAAGCCTGATCCAGCCCCCCCTCAGCATATGTCCGGCTCTGGCATTGGGGCGGGGCAACTTTGGGAGCAGCCCCAGCCCTGCTCCTGCTCCCGGCTGGGCACCCAGCTGCTGGGACACAGGTGTGTCCTGATGCCACCGTCTACTCCTTTGAGAAGGGGAGGACAGAGTGCATCAGGGAGTTTGGTGTGGCTTACATGCGGCAAGGAGAAGGTGCAGCCCCAAACTGGCTTTCACTTCTAGAACCTTTTGCTATTGCGGGAGCAGCTGCTGGAGCTTTTCAACCGAGCTGCAAGAGTGAAAAGTGTGATGGCATGTCTATCTGAGAAGGAAGGTTCGGTGCCGCAGCCTGTTGTGCACAATTTATATGCTGATAAGAGAAGGGGGTGCTTTTGGAATGTTTTCCTTCCTGACACTTCTGTCTCTGTGAGCTTTAGCTGCTTGGACTCAGGGATACCGAAGGTATGTGAAAGTGACTGGGATGCGAGAATCATGTTGCACAGGGAACAGGGAAGGTCAGCAAATGTTTCCTGTCCTGGCACATCTCTCAGTCTGAACTGCAGCTGCAGATGCTTCACTTCCGCCAAGGACTCTGCCACCTTGAGAGAAGGATGCGCTCTATGGAGTTGAGAAAGAAAGTGCGTCTCACTAGCTTCTTTCCTCTACTTCATAGACAGCAAAGGGGCTATGAAAGGCAGCACTGGCTTTTTGTTCTAGGACTTCTTCTTTACAAGCAGCTGCTGGATGTTTGGAAGGGGGTTTGGGATATGCAAAAATGAGAGGCTAAGATGGTAAGAGGGTAAGATGGAAGTCATCTGGCAAAAGCAGAGCTCACAAAAGGGCCAGCTGTGAAAGCTCTTGCTGCCTACAACTTCAACTGCACCCCTCAAAGCAGCAGCACACATGCTGCTCTCGGCACTTTCCTTCTCAGCTCTACGCACCATCCTAAGCCTTGCCTCTCCCACACTCAGGATCCAAAGACAACGGCACCAGGGACTGCTCACACACTAAAGGCACCAGGACAAAAGGCTCACCAGCTTGGCCTTTGCATTCCCGCTGACAGCTCCACAGCTTGAACCCAGAGAACTGCCTGCTGCCAACAGCCTTTCCAATCACTCTGAGCACCTCATGACAAGGAGTGTGGGGAATGAATCTCCAGCAGCCTCCTGCCCCAGGCTGTCCCCCGGGAGCAGCCCTGCTCCAGGCCGTGACTGCCACCTGCACAGCCAAAGGACCCAGAGCCGGTGTTACACACCACGGCTGTGCCTGGCACAGAGACACCAGTGGCCACACAAGTGGCCATGGCACTGTCCACACACAGTCCCTGCTGCTGCTCCCCCAGCCGCTGGCACCAACTCCCAGCCACCCACTCCTAAAGCCACGGGGCCCACTGGGACACTGCGGGGGCTCGTGGAAGCCAGCGGCCATTGTGACACAGCGGGGCTGCACAGAGCCCACGGTGCTTTGTGACCCGTGGCTCCCAGGAGAGCCTTTGTGATGCTGGGGAACTACAAGGAAGCCTGGCTCCTCTGTGACACCACCACAGAAGCTCAGGGGAGCCCTGGAGACCGTGCTGATGCTATTGAACCTGATGCAACCCTGCCTCCTCTGTGACACCACAGAAGCTCTTGGAGCCCTGGAGACCGTGGTGATGCTATGGAACCTGATGCAACCCTGCCTCCTCTGTGACACCACAGAACCTCTGGGAGCCCTGGAGACCGTGCTGATGCTATGGAACCTGATGCAACCCTGCCTCCACTGTGACACCACAGAAGCTCAGGGAGCCCTGGAGACTGTGGTGATGCTATGGAACCTGATGCAACCCTGCCTCCACTGTGACACCACAGAACCTCTGGGAGCCCTGGAGACCGTGCTGATGCTATGGAACCTGATGCAACCCTGCCTCCACTGTGACACCACAGAAGCTCGGGGAGCTCTGCAGACCGTGGGGATGCTGGCGAAGCTGACGGAACCCTGGGCACCACAGTGACGCTATGGAACCTGGTGGAACCGAGGGGCCACAGTGACGCTGTGGGGCCTTTTGGAAGCAACAGGACCCTGGTGGGAAGCCACGGGATGATTAATCCTGCACGAACCTGCTCCAGGTGGGCTCCTCTCTCCCGGCTTCCACAGGTGCTGCTAGGATCCCACTCCGGCACTGGCTTGGCACGGGCTCACGGCTTCCTTTGGCAATGGCTCTGCTCCAGGATGGCATGCTGCAGAGAATGCAGGTAGATTTTGTGCTCACTCCTGGCATGCAGCTGGACAATAAAGCCTGATCCAGCCCCCCCTCAGCATATGTCCGGCTCTGGCATTGGGGCGGGGCAACTTTGGGAGCAGCCCCAGCCCTGCTCCTGCTCCCGGCTGGGCACCCAGCTGCTGGGACACAGGTGTGTCCTGATGCCACCGTCTACTCCTTTGAGAAGGGGAGGACAGAGTGCATCAGGGAGTTTGGTGTGGCTTACATGCGGCAAGGAGAAGGTGCAGCCCCAAACTGGCTTTCACTTCTAGAACCTTTTGCTATTGCGGGAGCAGCTGCTGGAGCTTTTCAACCGAGCTGCAAGAGTGAAAAGTGTGATGGCATGTCTATCTGAGAAGGAAGGTTCGGTGCCGCAGCCTGTTGTGCACAATTTATATGCTGATAAGAGAAGGGGGTGCTTTTGCAACGTTTTCCTTCCTGACACTTCTGTCTCTGTGAGCTTTAGCTGCTTGGACTCAGGGATACCGAAGGTATGTGAAAGTGACTGGGATGCGAGAATCATGTTGCACAGGGAACAGGGAAGGTCAGCAAATGTTTCCTGTCCTGGCACATCTCTCAGTCTGAACTGCAGCTGCAGATGCTTCACTTCCGCCAAGGACTCTGCCACCTTGAGAGAAGGATGCGCTCTATGGAGTTGAGAAAGAAAGTGCGTCTCACTAGCTTCTTTCCTCTACTTCATAGACAGCAAAGGGGCTATGAAAGGCAGCACTGGCTTTTTGTTCTAGGACTTCTTCTTTACAAGCAGCTGCTGGATGTTTGGAAGGGGGTTTGGGATATGCAAAAATGAGAGGCTAAGATGGTAAGAGGGTAAGATGGAAGTCATCTGGCAAAAGCAGAGCTCACAAAAGGGCCAGCTGAGAAAGCTCTTGCTGCCTACAACTTCAACTGCACCCCTCAAAGCAGCAGCACACACGCTGCTCTCGGCACTTTCCTTCTCAGCTCTACGCACCATCCTAAGCCTTGCCTCTCCCACACTCAGGATCCAAAGACAACGGCACCAGGGACTGCTCACACACTAAAGGCACCAGGACAAAAGGCTCACCAGCTTGGCCTTTGCATTCCCGCTGACAGCTCCACAGCTTGAACCCAGAGAACTGCCTGCTGCCAACAGCCTTTCCAATCACTCTGAGCACCTCATGACAAGGAGTGTGGGGAATGAATCTCCAGCAGCCTCCTGCCCCAGGCTGTCCCCCGGGAGCAGCCCTGCTCCAGGCCGTGACTGCCACCTGCACAGCCAAAGGACCCAGAGCCGGTGTTACACACCACGGCTGTGCCTGGCACAGAGACACCAGTGGCCACACAAGTGGCCATGGCACTGTCCACACACAGTCCCTGCTGCTGCTCCCCCAGCCGCTGGCACCAACTCCCAGCCACCCACTCCTAAAGCCACGGGGCCCACTGGGACACTGCGGGGGCTCGTGGAAGCCAGCGGCCATTGTGACACAGCGGGGCTGCACAGAGCCCACGGTGCTTTGTGACCCGTGGCTCCCAGGAGAGCCTTTGTGATGCTGGGGAACTACAAGGAAGCCTGGCTCCTCTGTGACACCACCACAGAAGCTCAGGGGAGCCCTGGAGACCGTGCTGATGCTATTGAACCTGATGCAACCCTGCCTCCTCTGTGACACCACAGAAGCTCTTGGAGCCCTGGAGACCGTGGTGATGCTATGGAACCTGATGCAACCCTGCCTCCTCTGTGACACCACAGAACCTCTGGGAGCCCTGGAGACCGTGCTGATGCTATGGAACCTGATGCAACCCTGCCTCCACTGTGACACCACAGAAGCTCAGGGAGCCCTGGAGACTGTGGTGATGCTATGGAACCTGATGCAACCCTGCCTCCACTGTGACACCACAGAACCTCTGGGAGCCCTGGAGACCGTGCTGATGCTATGGAACCTGATGCAACCCTGCCTCCACTGTGACACCACAGAAGCTCGGGGAGCTCTGCAGACCGTGGGGATGCTGGCGAAGCTGACGGAACCCTGGGCACCACAGTGACGCTATGGAACCTGGTGGAACCGAGGGGCCACAGTGACGCTGTGGGGCCTTTTGGAAGCAACAGGACCCTGGTGGGAAGCCACGGGATGATTAATCCTGCACGAACCTGCTCCAGGTGGGCTCCTCTCTCCCGGCTTCCACAGGTGCTGCTAGGATCCCACTCCGGCACTGGCTTGGCACGGGCTCACGGCTTCCTTTGGCAATGGCTCTGCTCCAGGATGGCATGCTGCAGAGAATGCAGGTAGATTTTGTGCTCACTCCTGGCATGCAGCTGGACAATAAAGCCTGATCCAGCCCCCCCTCAGCATATGTCCGGCTCTGGCATTGGGGCGGGGCAACTTTGGGAGCAGCCCCAGCCCTGCTCCTGCTCCCGGCTGGGCACCCAGCTGCTGGGACACAGGTGTGTCCTGATGCCACCGTCTACTCCTTTGAGAAGGGGAGGACAGAGTGCATCAGGGAGTTTGGTGTGGCTTACATGCGGCAAGGAGAAGGTGCAGCCCCAAACTGGCTTTCACTTCTAGAACCTTTTGCTATTGCGGGAGCAGCTGCTGGAGCTTTTCAACCGAGCTGCAAGAGTGAAAAGTGTGATGGCATGTCTATCTGAGAAGGAAGGTTCGGTGCCGCAGCCTGTTGTGCACAATTTATATGCTGATAAGAGAAGGGGGTGCTTTTGGAATGTTTTCCTTCCTGACACTTCTGTCTCTGTGAGCTTTAGCTGCTTGGACTCAGGGATACCGAAGGTATGTGAAAGTGACTGGGATGCGAGAATCATGTTGCACAGGGAACAGGGAAGGTCAGCAAATGTTTCCTGTCCTGGCACATCTCTCAGTCTGAACTGCAGCTGCAGATGCTTCACTTCCGCCAAGGACTCTGCCACCTTGAGAGAAGGATGCGCTCTATGGAGTTGAGAAAGAAAGTGCGTCTCACTAGCTTCTTTCCTCTACTTCATAGACAGCAAAGGGGCTATGAAAGGCAGCACTGGCTTTTTGTTCTAGGACTTCTTCTTTACAAGCAGCTGCTGGATGTTTGGAAGGGGGTTTGGGATATGCAAAAATGAGAGGCTAAGATGGTAAGAGGGTAAGATGGAAGTCATCTGGCAAAAGCAGAGCTCACAAAAGGGCCAGCTGAGAAAGCTCTTGCTGCCTACAACTTCAACTGCACCCCTCAAAGCAGCAGCACACATGCTGCTCTCGGCACTTTCCTTCTCAGCTCTACGCACCATCCTAAGCCTTGCCTCTCCCACACTCAGGATCCAAAGACAACGGCACCAGGGACTGCTCACACACTAAAGGCACCAGGACAAAAGGCTCACCAGCTTGGCCTTTGCATTCCCGCTGACAGCTCCACAGCTTGAACCCAGAGAACTGCCTGCTGCCAACAGCCTTTCCAATCACTCTGAGCACCTCATGACAAGGAGTGTGGGGAATGAATCTCCAGCAGCCTCCTGCCCCAGGCTGTCCCCCGGGAGCAGCCCTGCTCCAGGCCGTGACTGCCACCTGCACAGCCAAAGGACCCAGAGCCGGTGTTACACACCACGGCTGTGCCTGGCACAGAGACACCAGTGGCCACACAAGTGGCCATGGCACTGTCCACACACAGTCCCTGCTGCTGCTCCCCCAGCCGCTGGCACCAACTCCCAGCCACCCACTCCTAAAGCCACGGGGCCCACTGGGACACTGCGGGGGCTCGTGGAAGCCAGCGGCCATTGTGACACAGCGGGGCTGCACAGAGCCCACGGTGCTTTGTGACCCGTGGCTCCCAGGTGAGCCTTTGTTGTTGGGGAAGATGAAACAGGAAAGCCTTATAAATATGATTGCCTAACAAAAGATTCTGGGAATATGAAAACTGTGAGCGACATCGAAATGAAGGCCATCTTTGAGATATAGAGTCTTAGTTACTGAACAACTGGAAAACAATGGTATAGCCGGCTGAAGGTAATCCCCTCTTGATTGAACAATACCCTCTGCTTGCAGACAGGTCCAAGGGTCAGAGCAGACCCTACTAGCTCAGCAGAAGGGGTCCAAAGAGTAGTTTTTAGAAGTTAAAATGTAACACTCTATGGTAATGTAAGAACTCTTATAGGCTGTATGTAAATGCTATAGGATTTGTACCTTGTATTAGATTGGCTACTGAGAATTAGAATATTCACTACAGAAGATGATTTATTGTATTGTAACAAGCTCCTCGCTCTCTTAACTCCTCTCCTCTTAGTAATGCTCTTCTCCTCTTAGTAACGCTCTTAGTAACTCTCTTAGTAGCTCTCTTAGTAATGCTCTTCTCCTCTTAGTAGCTCTCTTAGTAACTCTCTTGCTCTTCTTCTTCCTCTTAATTCAGCTCTCCTCTTAGTTTGTCTCTCTTGCTCTTTACACTCTTAGCTCTCAGCCTCTTGCTCTAGCTCTCTCGCTCACTCTCTCTCCCTCTCTTACACCTTGGGCCTGCTTGGAGCTGCAGCTGGCAGCTCTAAGCAGTGCCCCTGTACCCACGCCCTCTGCAATAAACTGCATGCTCCAAAGACCTGCTTATAGAGATCTCTCGTCGCCGTCCATCTCCAGCCGGGCCCGACCGAACCCACACCCTCATCACCATCATCGCCATCAATTTCGACAAACTGGCGCCCAAACGTGAGTGAAGGCCTGATTCAGCTTCTTCCACCTGTGAGAGACTTCGCCATGGACGGTAACTAAAAGACCAGTTATAGCCACCTGGAACGTGTCGTGAGCACGGCATACCGTTGCTGCGCAGCGTAAAAGCCGGAGCTCTATAACTCTGCTGAGGCAGCCCTCGAGCACGGGGAGCCGTTACTTCGTAGCAATTACCTGGAGCTCTCGGAGGGAGGAAATTGCCTGGCAGTCCTCGAGCACAGACGGCCACTGCTGCGCAGCGGTTACCTGGAGCTCTTTGAGGAAGTTTGCCGTGGTACCCCTCGAGCACGGACACGCTGCTAAGCAGTGCAGACCGGAGCTCTTAGGAGGGATCCAGCCGCGCGCCCGAGCACAGGCGGGTATTGCTCAGCACCGCCCGCGCTGGAGCTCTGAGTGGAGACACCTGCGAGGTCCCGAGCACGGAAAGCCGTTGCCAAGCGACGCCTGAAACCGGAGCTCTGAGGAGGGACCCGACAGCAGCGTCCTGAGCGCCGTGTGGAGAGCCTGGCCAGCCCCCCACGACGGACTTCTGATTAAGGACCCTGCCCCCTGCGACATCTAGGTGAGTATCATACTGGTCAATAATGGGACAAACTCACTCTGCCCATGACAGACATCTCTATAAACAACTTAAGTACTTACTAAGCTCCGGTCCAAGTCAATTACCTAAACAGGAGCTAAAAAACCTCTTAGAATGGACTCTGATTAATTTCCCAAATGCTGACCGTTCAGCCGTCTTTACAAGAGACTTCTGGGACACAGTTCGGGTTAAACTCTTTAATAATATCTCCCGCCGGGATTGGGCTGCCGCGGAGCTGGTCCCGGCTTGCAGAGCGCTCGTGGAGCTGTTTGCTGCGAAGGCGCCGCCCGCAGCAGCCACCTCGCCGGGTCCCGCTCCTGCTGCGAGCCCGCCCCTTGCCGCCGCGAGCCTGCAACCGGGCACGGCCCCCGCCCCGCCGCCGGACCTCACGGCTCCGGTACCCGCGGTCCAGCTGTCTCGTGCCGCCCCGCCCCACCCCCCCGCGGTCCCTGCACCGGTCACCCCTGCCCCACCGGACTCCACCGCCCCCCCCACCGCCCCCGTCATCTCCACCCCCACGGTCCCGTTAGTCCCTGCTGTCCCGCCTCTCGCGGCTCCGGTAGCCGCGGTCCGACTGACTCGTGCCGCCCCGCCCCCCGCCCCCGCTGTCCTGGCAGCCGTCACCCCTGTCCCACCGGACCCTACGACCCCCTCCACCGCTCCCCCCATCCCCGCCCCCCCCATCCCGTTCCTCCCTGCTGCCCCGGCTCCCGCGGTCCCCGCCCTCGGCTCCAGCGTCTTCGCGGCCCCGTCCCTCGCTCCTCCCACCCCGTCCGCCAGCGCCTTCGCGGCCCCGCCCCCCGCCGATAGCCCCGCGGGGCCAGCGGCTGCTCCCCAGCCACCTACGGGTCCTACCGCTCCCCTAGCCGCGCCTGTTATGGCTGTAGCCACCATCATAGCCGGCCCCCCGCAAAGCCAGGCGGCGACCCTTCTTCCAGCCCCCCAGGTCCCCCTCGCCGCCACCCACACGGCGCCGGTGGTGGTCAACGTCCCGTCCGCGTCCGTGGGACACGGAGCGCCCCAGCCCCGCCAGCCACCTGGTGCCGGCGCTGCAGCGCCTACACAGATGGCTGCTGCCTCTCCCGTGCCTGCCGCTGCTCCAGCCCCGTCTCCTGGCACCGCCGCGCCGGCAGCCACACCAGCCCAGCCTGCAAACTCCCAGCGGCAGCACGCCGCGGTCCAGCCGCCGACTGGCCCACCGTTCGCCATGGCCCCACCGCAACATACTCCCGCCGCCTCCACGCCGGCCCTCCCGCCTCCCGCAGCCCCGGGATCGTCTCCTGCCGACGGGACAGCCCTGCCACCTCCCGCTCTCCCCGACACACAGACAGCGGCCATCACAGTCCGCCACGTTGACCTGATGGCGTAACCCACGCACGCTCACACTTCTCCAACCACAGCACTGCTCACGGAACTAGCTCCGCCACCGCCCCCCACGGCTTTCACCTCGCCTTCAATAGAGCCACCCGCACCCCCTCGCCCGCTGCCGCGGAGCCAGTTCCCCGCGGCTCCCCCGCCTCCTCGCCCGCCACCGCGGAGATCGGCAGTGCCATCGCCGCCCCCGCCGGGGCCCTCCGGCACCGCACAGCTGTATCCCTCGGCTACCGCCGCCCAGCAACATCCCTCCGCGCAGCTCAGCCTCGCCTCACAAGCCGCAAACAGGGGGGGAACGGAGGGCAGTGGTGCAGCTCCAGTGGCAGGGAAGACGGAGAGCCGCTCTGCCCGAGCTGATGCTTTAAATCTAACACCAGGAAACCCTGAAAAGCAGCCAGATTTGTTTGCAATGAGCCCCAGAGTCCCGCCAGCGAGCGGCTGGGATCTTGCAACCCATAAGGAGAAAACGAGTTCTGAGAGTTTGTTAGCGCTACTTTCTGAATCAAAAAATCCTCCAAAGTGCTCAGATTATTCTCAATTAACAGATTGGCATGAAATAAGACTCCAAAGCTGTAAAGATGAAAGTCTATTAGCTAAGCCTGTGATAGCTAGCCAACAGCCTGACAGTCCCAAAACGTGGGTTCCCATCCCCACTCACGAAATTAAAGAACTAAGAAGGGCTGTAAGAGATAGTGGTATTTGCTCACCGTATCTTAAACAACTGCTAAAAAGTACCCTAAAAAGAACACATCAAACCCTAAAACGCATTTTAGATCAACAGAGAGGGGGAGAAGTCCAGGATACACCTCAAAGGAGGTTGAACAAGGCTTTGTATGTTTACAATTTTTTGAATAGCTCTGCAGAAGAGCCTGATCCCCCCATTTATAGACATTTTTTGAACAACAAAAAAGCAAAACTGAAAGAGCGCCCCCCAGTTTTGATTAAAAATCTAGACTCAGGAAAAATAGAAGGACCATACAATCTTATAATGTGGGGGAAGGGGTTTGCATGTGTTTCCACAGGTGAAGGAATCAAGTGGGTTCCAGCAAAAAACGTGAAGCCATACCTCGCATCAAAGCCTGCTGATGCCACCACACCAGCCAGTGACTCTGCAAGTGGAAGCCAGGAAGCAAGCACCCAGACCTGAACTGCGCAGAATCACCAGAAGAAAGTGATCTGCCAAAAACAGCTCAAGAAAAGAATGGAGTTTTCTCATTTGCGCGCGTGCATGTTGCTTTTATTCTTTTGTTTTAGTTTTTGTAGTGAAGCTTTACCTGTGAATCAACCAAAGACAAATGTCTGGGTTGCTTTAGCCAAATCCGCAGGCTCCGATACCATCTGTCTATCTGACACAAGCCCTGACAAACCTTTTTCAACCTGTTTAGTTGGAGTACCTCTTCCAGAAGGTTTTGATAATATTACTCTTGATAAGTATTGGCCATATGACGATCATCATGTATCTCCAACTCCCAGCCATAGACACCAAACTTATATTGATAATTCTAAAATTGATAAATCTGACCTTCAAGAGCTAGAAATCCTAGGTTCGTTAACTATGGATACCTGCTATTTCTTTCACTTTCAAGGAGAAAACGGTCCCCATTTAAATGTTACCCCATATCACCCAGCTTATAGCAATGTAACTTCTTGGTGTAGTCAAGTTAAGCTTCTTATATATGACGAACCTCATGCAGATCGTTTTAGCAAACTTCCTATTCGATTCCCCAGAGGAATTTGGCTCATCTGTGGAGACAGGGCCTGGCAAGGTATACCTTCAAAAATAGATGGTGGCCCTTGTGCTCTGGGACAACTTACAATTATTGCTCCCAGTGTCAAAGAGGTAATCAAAAAGAAAAGCAGAAAGATCAGATCTTCCTGGGGACATCAGTACGATAGTGACTGTGATAGTGACTTCCACCCTTGGAACTCTGGAAAATCAATTGTTGCAAGCATTTTTCTACCTCAGTTAAGCTCCTCAATTGCTTTAAAACAGTTAAACAAGTTGGGATGTTGGCTCAGCAAGGAGGTAAATGCCACCTCTACTATGATCAGTGATCTGTTAACCGATGAAGAGGCAGTCAGACATGCCACTTTACAAAATAGAGCTGCCGTTGATTATCTTTTATTAGCACATGGGCACGGCTGTGAAGATTTTGAAGGATTATGCTGTATGAACTTATCCGATCATTCTGTTTCCATTCACAAACAGCTACAAAACCTAAAGGATCTAGCTAACCAAATTAGAACAGATGACCCGTCTTGGCTGGACAGTTTGTTTGATGATTGGAGCTTTGCACCTTGGCTAAGGGAACTCTGTAAAATAGGCTTGATTATTCTAGTAGTAATAATTATAGTTTTAGTAGCAGTACCTTGTATGCTTCAGTGTGTGCAAAAAATAACGAGTAGGACTGTATCTAATATCTTAGTTGTTCATCAGAACGGGGGAGATGTTGGGGAAGATGAAACAGGAAAGCCTTATAAATATGATTGCCTAACAAAAGATTCTGGGAATATGAAAACTGTGAGCGACATCGAAATGAAGGCCATCTTTGAGATATAGAGTCTTAGTTACTGAACAACTGGAAAACAATGGTATAGCCGGCTGAAGGTAATCCCCTCTTGATTGAACAATACCCTCTGCTTGCAGACAGGTCCAAGGGTCAGAGCAGACCCTACTAGCTCAGCAGAAGGGGTCCAAAGAGTAGTTTTTAGAAGTTAAAATGTAACACTCTATGGTAATGTAAGAACTCTTATAGGCTGTATGTAAATGCTATAGGATTTGTACCTTGTATTAGATTGGCTACTGAGAATTAGAATATTCACTACAGAAGATGATTTATTGTATTGTAACAAGCTCCTCGCTCTCTTAACTCCTCTCCTCTTAGTAATGCTCTTCTCCTCTTAGTAACGCTCTTAGTAACTCTCTTAGTAGCTCTCTTAGTAATGCTCTTCTCCTCTTAGTAGCTCTCTTAGTAACTCTCTTGCTCTTCTTCTTCCTCTTAATTCAGCTCTCCTCTTAGTTTGTCTCTCTTGCTCTTTACACTCTTAGCTCTCAGCCTCTTGCTCTAGCTCTCTCGCTCACTCTCTCTCCCTCTCTTACACCTTGGGCCTGCTTGGAGCTGCAGCTGGCAGCTCTAAGCAGTGCCCCTGTACCCACGCCCTCTGCAATAAACTGCATGCTCCAAAGACCTGCTTATAGAGATCTCTCGTCGCCGTCCATCTCCAGCCGGGCCCGACCGAACCCACACCCTCATCACCATCATCGCCATCAATTTCGACATTTGTGATGCTGGGGAACTACAAGGAAGCCTGGCTCCTCTGTGACACCACCACAGAAGCTCAGGGGAGCCCTGGAGACCGTGCTGATGCTATGGAACCTGATGCAACCCTGCCTCCTCTGTGACACCACAGAAGCTCTTGGAGCCCTGGAGACCGTGGTGATGCTATGGAACCTGATGCAACCCTGCCTCCTCTGTGACACCACAGAACCTCTGGGAGCCCTGGAGACCGTGCTGATGCTATGGAACCTGATGCAACCCTGCCTCCACTGTGACACCACAGAAGCTCAGGGAGCCCTGGAGACTGTGGTGATGCTATGGAACCTGATGCAACCCTGCCTCCACTGTGACACCACAGAACCTCTGGGAGCCCTGGAGACCGTGCTGATGCTATGGAACCTGATGCAACCCTGCCTCCACTGTGACACCACAGAAGCTCGGGGAGCTCTGCAGACCGTGGGGATGCTGGCGAAGCTGACGGAACCCTGGGCACCACAGTGACGCTATGGAACCTGGTGGAACCGAGGGGCCACAGTGACACTGTGGGGCCTTTTGGAAGCAACAGGACCCTGGTGGGAAGCCACGGGATGATTAATCCTGCACGAACCTGCTCCAGGTGGGCTCCTCTCTCCCGGCTTCCACAGGTGCTGCTAGGATCCCACTCCGGCACTGGCTTGGCACGGGCTCACGGCTTCCTTTGGCAATGGCTCTGCTCCAGGATGGCATGCTGCAGAGAATGCAGGTAGATTTTGTGCTCACTCCTGGCATGCAGCTGGACAATAAAGCCTGATCCAGCCCCCCCTCAGCATATGTCCGGCTCTGGCATTGGGGCGGGGCAACTTTGGGAGCAGCCCCAGCCCTGCTCCTGCTCCCGGCTGGGCACCCAGCTGCTGGGACACAGGTGTGTCCTGATGCCACCGTCTACTCCTTTGAGAAGGGGAGGACAGAGTGCATCAGGGAGTTTGGTGTGGCTTACATGCGGCAAGGAGAAGGTGCAGCCCCAAACTGGCTTTCACTTCTAGAACCTTTTGCTATTGCGGGAGCAGCTGCTGGAGCTTTTCAACCGAGCTGCAAGAGTGAAAAGTGTGATGGCATGTCTATCTGAGAAGGAAGGTTCGGTGCCGCAGCCTGTTGTGCACAATTTATATGCTGATAAGAGAAGGGGGTGCTTTTGGAATGTTTTCCTTCCTGACACTTCTGTCTCTGTGAGCTTTAGCTGCTTGGACTCAGGGATACCGAAGGTATGTGAAAGTGACTGGGATGCGAGAATCATGTTGCACAGGGAACAGGGAAGGTCAGCAAATGTTTCCTGTCCTGGCACATCTCTCAGTCTGAACTGCAGCTGCAGATGCTTCACTTCCGCCAAGGACTCTGCCACCTTGAGAGAAGGATGCGCTCTATGGAGTTGAGAAAGAAAGTGCGTCTCACTAGCTTCTTTCCTCTACTTCATAGACAGCAAAGGGGCTATGAAAGGCAGCACTGGCTTTTTGTTCTAGGACTTCTTCTTTACAAGCAGCTGCTGGATGTTTGGAAGGGGGTTTGGGATATGCAAAAATGAGAGGCTAAGATGGTAAGAGGGTAAGATGGAAGTCATCTGGCAAAAGCAGAGCTCACAAAAGGGCCAGCTGAGAAAGCTCTTGCTGCCTACAACTTCAACTGCACCCCTCAAAGCAGCAGCACACACGCTGCTCTCGGCACTTTCCTTCTCAGCTCTACGCACCATCCTAAGCCTTGCCTCTCCCACACTCAGGATCCAAAGACAACGGCACCAGGGACTGCTCACACACTAAAGGCACCAGGACAAAAGGCTCACCAGCTTGGCCTTTGCATTCCCGCTGACAGCTCCACAGCTTGAACCCAGAGAACTGCCTGCTGCCAACAGCCTTTCCAATCACTCTGAGCACCTCATGACAAGGAGTGTGGGGAATGAATCTCCAGCAGCCTCCTGCCCCAGGCTGTCCCCCGGGAGCAGCCCTGCTCCAGGCCGTGACTGCCACCTGCACAGCCAAAGGACCCAGAGCCGGTGTTACACACCACGGCTGTGCCTGGCACAGAGACACCAGTGGCCACACAAGTGGCCATGGCACTGTCCACACACAGTCCCTGCTGCTGCTCCCCCAGCCGCTGGCACCAACTCCCAGCCACCCACTCCTAAAGCCACGGGGCCCACTGGGACACTGCGGGGGCTCGTGGAAGCCAGCGGCCATTGTGACACAGCGGGGCTGCACAGAGCCCACGGTGCTTTGTGACCCGTGGCTCCCAGGAGAGCCTTTGTGATGCTGGGGAACTACAAGGAAGCCTGGCTCCTCTGTGACACCACCACAGAAGCTCAGGGGAGCCCTGGAGACCGTGCTGATGCTATGGAACCTGATGCAACCCTGCCTCCTCTGTGACACCACAGAAGCTCTTGGAGCCCTGGAGACCGTGGTGATGCTATGGAACCTGATGCAACCCTGCCTCCTCTGTGACACCACAGAACCTCTGGGAGCCCTGGAGACCGTGCTGATGCTATGGAACCTGATGCAACCCTGCCTCCACTGTGACACCACAGAAGCTCAGGGAGCCCTGGAGACTGTGGTGATGCTATGGAACCTGATGCAACCCTGCCTCCACTGTGACACCACAGAACCTCTGGGAGCCCTGGAGACTGTGCTGATGCTATGGAACCTGATGCAACCCTGCCTCCACTGTGACACCACAGAACCTCTGGGAGCCCTGGAGACCGTGCTGATGCTATGGAACCTGATGCAACCCTGCCTCCACTGTGACACCACAGAAGCTCGGGGAGCTCTGCAGACCGTGGGGATGCTGGCGAAGCTGACGGAACCCTGGGCACCACAGTGACGCTATGGAACCTGGTGGAACCGAGGGGCCACAGTGACACTGTGGGGCCTTTTGGAAGCAACAGGACCCTGGTGGGAAGCCACGGGATGATTAATCCTGCACGAACCTGCTCCAGGTGGGCTCCTCTCTCCCGGCTTCCACAGGTGCTGCTAGGATCCCACTCCGGCACTGGCTTGGCACGGGCTCACGGCTTCCTTTGGCAATGGCTCTGCTCCAGGATGGCATGCTGCAGAGAATGCAGGTAGATTTTGTGCTCACTCCTGGCATGCAGCTGGACAATAAAGCCTGATCCAGCCCCCCCTCAGCATATGTCCGGCTCTGGCATTGGGGCGGGGCAACTTTGGGAGCAGCCCCAGCCCTGCTCCTGCTCCCGGCTGGGCACCCAGCTGCTGGGACACAGGTGTGTCCTGATGCCACCGTCTACTCCTTTGAGAAGGGGAGGACAGAGTGCATCAGGGAGTTTGGTGTGGCTTACATGCGGCAAGGAGAAGGTGCAGCCCCAAACTGGCTTTCACTTCTAGAACCTTTTGCTATTGCGGGAGCAGCTGCTGGAGCTTTTCAACCGAGCTGCAAGAGTGAAAAGTGTGATGGCATGTCTATCTGAGAAGGAAGGTTCGGTGCCGCAGCCTGTTGTGCACAATTTATATGCTGATAAGAGAAGGGGGTGCTTTTGGAACGTTTTCCTTCCTGACACTTCTGTCTCTGTGAGCTTTAGCTGCTTGGACTCAGGGATACCGAAGGTATGTGAAAGTGACTGGGATGCGAGAATCATGTTGCACAGGGAACAGGGAAGGTCAGCAAATGTTTCCTGTCCTGGCACATCTCTCAGTCTGAACTGCAGCTGCAGATGCTTCACTTCCGCCAAGGACTCTGCCACCTTGAGAGAAGGATGCGCTCTATGGAGTTGAGAAAGAAAGTGCGTCTCACTAGCTTCTTTCCTCTACTTCATAGACAGCAAAGGGGCTATGAAAGGCAGCACTGGCTTTTTGTTCTAGGACTTCTTCTTTACAAGCAGCTGCTGGATGTTTGGAAGGGGGTTTGGGATATGCAAAAATGAGAGGCTAAGATGGTAAGAGGGTAAGATGGAAGTCATCTGGCAAAAGCAGAGCTCACAAAAGGGCCAGCTGAGAAAGCTCTTGCTGCCTACAACTTCAACTGCACCCCTCAAAGCAGCAGCACACACGCTGCTCTCGGCACTTTCCTTCTCAGCTCTACGCACCATCCTAAGCCTTGCCTCTCCCACACTCAGGATCCAAAGACAACGGCACCAGGGACTGCTCACACACTAAAGGCACCAGGACAAAAGGCTCACCAGCTTGGCCTTTGCATTCCCGCTGACAGCTCCACAGCTTGAACCCAGAGAACTGCCTGCTGCCAACAGCCTTTCCAATCACTCTGAGCACCTCATGACAAGGAGTGTGGGGAATGAATCTCCAGCAGCCTCCTGCCCCAGGCTGTCCCCCGGGAGCAGCCCTGCTCCAGGCCGTGACTGCCACCTGCACAGCCAAAGGACCCAGAGCCGGTGTTACACACCACGGCTGTGCCTGGCACAGAGACACCAGTGGCCACACAAGTGGCCATGGCACTGTCCACACACAGTCCCTGCTGCTGCTCCCCCAGCCGCTGGCACCAACTCCCAGCCACCCACTCCTAAAGCCACGGGGCCCACTGGGACACTGCGGGGGCTCGTGGAAGCCAGCGGCCATTGTGACACAGCGGGGCTGCACAGAGCCCACGGTGCTTTGTGACCCGTGGCTCCCAGGAGAGCCTTTGTGATGCTGGGGAACTACAAGGAAGCCTGGCTCCTCTGTGACACCACCACAGAAGCTCAGGGGAGCCCTGGAGACCGTGCTGATGCTATTGAACCTGATGCAACCCTGCCTCCTCTGTGACACCACAGAAGCTCTTGGAGCCCTGGAGACCGTGCTGATGCTATGGAACCTGATGCAACCCTGCCTCCTCTGTGACACCACAGAACCTCTGGGAGCCCTGGAGACCGTGCTGATGCTATGGAACCTGATGCAACCCTGCCTCCACTGTGACACCACAGAAGCTCAGGGAGCCCTGGAGACTGTGGTGATGCTATGGAACCTGATGCAACCCTGCCTCCACTGTGACACCACAGAACCTCTGGGAGCCCTGGAGACCGTGCTGATGCTATGGAACCTGATGCAACCCTGCCTCCACTGTGACACCAGAGAAGCTCAGGGAGCTCTGCAGACCGTGGGGATGCTGGCGAAGCTGACGGAACCCTGGGCACCACAGTGACGCTATGGAACCTGGTGGAACCGAGGGGCCACAGTGACACTGTGGGGCCTTTTGGAAGCAACAGGACCCTGGTGGGAAGCCACGGGATGATTAATCCTGCACGAACCTGCTCCAGGTGGGCTCCTCTCTCCCGGCTTCCACAGGTGCTGCTAGGATCCCACTCCGGCACTGGCTTGGCACGGGCTCACGGCTTCCTTTGGCAATGGCTCTGCTCCAGGATGGCATGCTGCAGAGAATGCAGGTAGATTTTGTGCTCACTCCTGGCATGCAGCTGGACAATAAAGCCTGATCCAGCCCCCCCTCAGCATATGTCCGGCTCTGGCATTGGGGCGGGGCAACTTTGGGAGCAGCCCCAGCCCTGCTCCTGCTCCCGGCTGGGCACCCAGCTGCTGGGACACAGGTGTGTCCTGATGCCACCGTCTACTCCTTTGAGAAGGGGAGGACAGAGTGCATCAGGGAGTTTGGTGTGGCTTACATGCGGCAAGGAGAAGGTGCAGCCCCAAACTGGCTTTCACTTCTAGAACCTTTTGCTATTGCGGGAGCAGCTGCTGGAGCTTTTCAACCGAGCTGCAAGAGTGAAAAGTGTGATGGCATGTCTATCTGAGAAGGAAGGTTCGGTGCCGCAGCCTGTTGTGCACAATTTATATGCTGATAAGAGAAGGGGGTGCTTTTGGAACGTTTTCCTTCCTGACACTTCTGTCTCTGTGAGCTTTAGCTGCTTGGACTCAGGGATACCGAAGGTATGTGAAAGTGACTGGGATGCGAGAATCATGTTGCACAGGGAACAGGGAAGGTCAGCAAATGTTTCCTGTCCTGGCACATCTCTCAGTCTGAACTGCAGCTGCAGATGCTTCACTTCCGCCAAGGACTCTGCCACCTTGAGAGAAGGATGCGCTCTATGGAGTTGAGAAAGAAAGTGCGTCTCACTAGCTTCTTTCCTCTACTTCATAGACAGCAAAGGGGCTATGAAAGGCAGCACTGGCTTTTTGTTCTAGGACTTCTTCTTTACAAGCAGCTGCTGGATGTTTGGAAGGGGGTTTGGGATATGCAAAAATGAGAGGCTAAGATGGTAAGAGGGTAAGATGGAAGTCATCTGGCAAAAGCAGAGCTCACAAAAGGGCCAGCTGAGAAAGCTCTTGCTGCCTACAACTTCAACTGCACCCCTCAAAGCAGCAGCACACACGCTGCTCTCGGCACTTTCCTTCTCAGCTCTACGCACCATCCTAAGCCTTGCCTCTCCCACACTCAGGATCCAAAGACAACGGCACCAGGGACTGCTCACACACTAAAGGCACCAGGACAAAAGGCTCACCAGCTTGGCCTTTGCATTCCCGCTGACAGCTCCACAGCTTGAACCCAGAGAACTGCCTGCTGCCAACAGCCTTTCCAATCACTCTGAGCACCTCATGACAAGGAGTGTGGGGAATGAATCTCCAGCAGCCTCCTGCCCCAGGCTGTCCCCCGGGAGCAGCCCTGCTCCAGGCCGTGACTGCCACCTGCACAGCCAAAGGACCCAGAGCCGGTGTTACACACCACGGCTGTGCCTGGCACAGAGACACCAGTGGCCACACAAGTGGCCATGGCACTGTCCACACACAGTCCCTGCTGCTGCTCCCCCAGCCGCTGGCACCAACTCCCAGCCACCCACTCCTAAAGCCACGGGGCCCACTGGGACACTGCGGGGGCTCGTGGAAGCCAGCGGCCATTGTGACACAGCGGGGCTGCACAGAGCCCACGGTGCTTTGTGACCCGTGGCTCCCAGGAGAGCCTTTGTGATGCTGGGGAACTACAAGGAAGCCTGGCTCCTCTGTGACACCACCACAGAAGCTCAGGGGAGCCCTGGAGACCGTGCTGATGCTATTGAACCTGATGCAACCCTGCCTCCTCTGTGACACCACAGAAGCTCTTGGAGCCCTGGAGACCGTGGTGATGCTATGGAACCTGATGCAACCCTGCCTCCTCTGTGACACCACAGAACCTCTGGGAGCCCTGGAGACCGTGCTGATGCTATGGAACCTGATGCAACCCTGCCTCCACTGTGACACCACAGAAGCTCAGGGAGCCCTGGAGACTGTGGTGATGCTATGGAACCTGATGCAACCCTGCCTCCACTGTGACACCACAGAACCTCTGGGAGCCCTGGAGACCGTGCTGATGCTATGGAACCTGATGCAACCCTGCCTCCACTGTGACACCACAGAAGCTCGGGGAGCTCTGCAGACCGTGGGGATGCTGGCGAAGCTGACGGAACCCTGGGCACCACAGTGACGCTATGGAACCTGGTGGAACCGAGGGGCCACAGTGACACTGTGGGGCCTTTTGGAAGCAACAGGACCCTGGTGGGAAGCCACGGGATGATTAATCCTGCACGAACCTGCTCCAGGTGGGCTCCTCTCTCCCGGCTTCCACAGGTGCTGCTAGGATCCCACTCCGGCACTGGCTTGGCACGGGCTCACGGCTTCCTTTGGCAATGGCTCTGCTCCAGGATGGCATGCTGCAGAGAATGCAGGTAGATTTTGTGCTCACTCCTGGCATGCAGCTGGACAATAAAGCCTGATCCAGCCCCCCTTCAGCATATGTCCGGCTCTGGCATTGGGGCGGGGCAACTTTGGGAGCAGCCCCAGCCCTGCTCCTGCTCCCGGCTGGGCACCCAGCTGCTGGGACACAGGTGTGTCCTGATGCCACCGTCTACTCCTTTGAGAAGGGGAGGACAGAGTGCATCAGGGAGTTTGGTGTGGCTTACATGCGGCAAGGAGAAGGTGCAGCCCCAAACTGGCTTTCACTTCTAGAACCTTTTGCTATTGCGGGAGCAGCTGCTGGAGCTTTTCAACCGAGCTGCAAGAGTGAAAAGTGTGATGGCATGTCTATCTGAGAAGGAAGGTTCGGTGCCGCAGCCTGTTGTGCACAATTTATATGCTGATAAGAGAAGGGGGTGCTTTTGGAACGTTTTCCTTCCTGACACTTCTGTCTCTGTGAGCTTTAGCTGCTTGGACTCAGGGATACCGAAGGTATGTGAAAGTGACTGGGATGCGAGAATCATGTTGCACAGGGAACAGGGAAGGTCAGCAAATGTTTCCTGTCCTGGCACATCTCTCAGTCTGAACTGCAGCTGCAGATGCTTCACTTCCGCCAAGGACTCTGCCACCTTGAGAGAAGGATGCGCTCTATGGAGTTGAGAAAGAAAGTGCGTCTCACTAGCTTCTTTCCTCTACTTCATAGACAGCAAAGGGGCTATGAAAGGCAGCACTGGCTTTTTGTTCTAGGACTTCTTCTTTACAAGCAGCTGCTGGATGTTTGGAAGGGGGTTTGGGATATGCAAAAATGAGAGGCTAAGATGGTAAGAGGGTAAGATGGAAGTCATCTGGCAAAAGCAGAGCTCACAAAAGGGCCAGCTGAGAAAGCTCTTGCTGCCTACAACTTCAACTGCACCCCTCAAAGCAGCAGCACACACGCTGCTCTCGGCACTTTCCTTCTCAGCTCTACGCACCATCCTAAGCCTTGCCTCTCCCACACTCAGGATCCAAAGACAACGGCACCAGGGACTGCTCACACACTAAAGGCACCAGGACAAAAGGCTCACCAGCTTGGCCTTTGCATTCCCGCTGACAGCTCCACAGCTTGAACCCAGAGAACTGCCTGCTGCCAACAGCCTTTCCAATCACTCTGAGCACCTCATGACAAGGAGTGTGGGGAATGAATCTCCAGCAGCCTCCTGCCCCAGGCTGTCCCCCGGGAGCAGCCCTGCTCCAGGCCGTGACTGCCACCTGCACAGCCAAAGGACCCAGAGCCGGTGTTACACACCACGGCTGTGCCTGGCACAGAGACACCAGTGGCCACACAAGTGGCCATGGCACTGTCCACACACAGTCCCTGCTGCTGCTCCCCCAGCCGCTGGCACCAACTCCCAGCCACCCACTCCTAAAGCCACGGGGCCCACTGGGACACTGCGGGGGCTCGTGGAAGCCAGCGGCCATTGTGACACAGCGGGGCTGCACAGAGCCCACGGTGCTTTGTGACCCGTGGCTCCCAGGAGAGCCTTTGTGATGCTGGGGAACTACAAGGAAGCCTGGCTCCTCTGTGACACCACCACAGAAGCTCAGGGGAGCCCTGGAGACCGTGCTGATGCTATTGAACCTGATGCAACCCTGCCTCCTCTGTGACACCACAGAAGCTCTTGGAGCCCTGGAGACCGTGGTGATGCTATGGAACCTGATGCAACCCTGCCTCCTCTGTGACACCACAGAACCTCTGGGAGCCCTGGAGACCGTGCTGATGCTATGGAACCTGATGCAACCCTGCCTCCACTGTGACACCGCAGAAGCTCAGGGAGCCCTGGAGACTGTGGTGATGCTATGGAACCTGATGCAACCCTGCCTCCACTGTGACACCACAGAACCTGTGGGAGCCCTGGAGACCGTGCTGATGCTATGGAACCTGATGCAACCCTGCCTCCACTGTGACACCACAGAAGCTCGGGGAGCTCTGCAGACCGTGGGGATGCTGGCGAAGCTGACGGAACCCTGGGCACCACAGTGACGCTATGGAACCTGGTGGAACCGAGGGGCCACAGTGACACTGTGGGGCCTTTTGGAAGCAACAGGACCCTGGTGGGAAGCCACGGGATGATTAATCCTGCACGAACCTGCTCCAGGTGGGCTCCTCTCTCCCGGCTTCCACAGGTGCTGCTAGGATCCCACTCCGGCACTGGCTTGGCACGGGCTCACGGCTTCCTTTGGCAATGGCTCTGCTCCAGGATGGCATGCTGCAGAGAATGCAGGTAGATTTTGTGCTCACTCCTGGCATGCAGCTGGACAATAAAGCCTGATCCAGCCCCCCCTCAGCATATGTCCGGCTCTGGCATTGGGGCGGGGCAACTTTGGGAGCAGCCCCAGCCCTGCTCCTGCTCCCGGCTGGGCACCCAGCTGCTGGGACACAGGTGTGTCCTGATGCCACCGTCTACTCCTTTGAGAAGGGGAGGACAGAGTGCATCAGGGAGTTTGGTGTGGCTTACATGCGGCAAGGAGAAGGTGCAGCCCCAAACTGGCTTTCACTTCTAGAACCTTTTGCTATTGCGGGAGCAGCTGCTGGAGCTTTTCAACCGAGCTGCAAGAGTGAAAAGTGTGATGGCATGTCTATCTGAGAAGGAAGGTTCGGTGCCGCAGCCTGTTGTGCACAATTTATATGCTGATAAGAGAAGGGGGTGCTTTTGGAACGTTTTCCTTCCTGACACTTCTGTCTCTGTGAGCTTTAGCTGCTTGGACTCAGGGATACCGAAGGTATGTGAAAGTGACTGGGATGCGAGAATCATGTTGCACAGGGAACAGGGAAGGTCAGCAAATGTTTCCTGTCCTGGCACATCTCTCAGTCTGAACTGCAGCTGCAGATGCTTCACTTCCGCCAAGGACTCTGCCACCTTGAGAGAAGGATGCGCTCTATGGAGTTGAGAAAGAAAGTGCGTCTCACTAGCTTCTTTCCTCTACTTCATAGACAGCAAAGGGGCTATGAAAGGCAGCACTGGCTTTTTGTTCTAGGACTTCTTCTTTACAAGCAGCTGCTGGATGTTTGGAAGGGGGTTTGGGATATGCAAAAATGAGAGGCTAAGATGGTAAGAGGGTAAGATGGAAGTCATCTGGCAAAAGCAGAGCTCACAAAAGGGCCAGCTGAGAAAGCTCTTGCTGCCTACAACTTCAACTGCACCCCTCAAAGCAGCAGCACACACGCTGCTCTCGGCACTTTCCTTCTCAGCTCTACGCACCATCCTAAGCCTTGCCTCTCCCACACTCAGGATCCAAAGACAACGGCACCAGGGACTGCTCACACACTAAAGGCACCAGGACAAAAGGCTCACCAGCTTGGCCTTTGCATTCCCGCTGACAGCTCCACAGCTTGAACCCAGAGAACTGCCTGCTGCCAACAGCCTTTCCAATCACTCTGAGCACCTCATGACAAGGAGTGTGGGGAATGAATCTCCAGCAGCCTCCTGCCCCAGGCTGTCCCCCGGGAGCAGCCCTGCTCCAGGCCGTGACTGCCACCTGCACAGCCAAAGGACCCAGAGCCGGTGTTACACACCACGGCTGTGCCTGGCACAGAGACACCAGTGGCCACACAAGTGGCCATGGCACTGTCCACACACAGTCCCTGCTGCTGCTCCCCCAGCCGCTGGCACCAACTCCCAGCCACCCACTCCTAAAGCCACGGGGCCCACTGGGACACTGCGGGGGCTCGTGGAAGCCAGCGGCCATTGTGACACAGCAATGCTGCACAGAGCCCACGGTGCTTTGTGACCCGTGGCTCCCAGGAGAGCCTTTGTGATCCTGGGGAACTACAAGGAAGCCTGGCTCCTCTGTGACACCACCACAGAAGCTCAGGGGAGCCCTGGAGACCGTGCTGATGCTATTGAACCTGATGCAACCCTGCCTCCTCTGTGACACCACAGAAGCTCTTGGAGCCCTGGAGACCGTGCTGATGCTATGGAACCTGATGCAACCCTGCCTCCTCTGTGACACCACAGAACCTCTGGGAGCCCTGGAGACCGTGCTGATGCTATGGAACCTGATGCAACCCTGCCTCCACTGTGACACCACAGAAGCTCAGGGAGCCCTGGAGACTGTGGTGATGCTATGGAACCTGATGCAACCCTGCCTCCACTGTGACACCACAGAACCTCTGGGAGCCCTGGAGACCGTGCTGATGCTATGGAACCTGATGCAACCCTGCCTCCACTGTGACACCACAGAAGCTCGGGGAGCTCTGCAGACCGTGGGGATGCTGGCGAAGCTGACGGAACCCTGGGCACCACAGTGACGCTATGGAACCTGGTGGAACCGAGGGGCCACAGTGACACTGTGGGGCCTTTTGGAAGCAACAGGACCCTGGTGGGAAGCCACGGGATGATTAATCCTGCACGAACCTGCTCCAGGTGGGCTCCTCTCTCCCGGCTTCCACAGGTGCTGCTAGGATCCCACTCCGGCACTGGCTTGGCACGGGCTCACGGCTTCCTTTGGCAATGGCTCTGCTCCAGGATGGCATGCTGCAGAGAATGCAGGTAGATTTTGTGCTCACTCCTGGCATGCAGCTGGACAATAAAGCCTGATCCAGCCCCCCCTCAGCATATGTCCGGCTCTGGCATTGGGGCGGGGCAACTTTGGGAGCAGCCCCAGCCCTGCTCCTGCTCCCGGCTGGGCACCCAGCTGCTGGGACACAGGTGTGTCCTGATGCCACCGTCTACTCCTTTGAGAAGGGGAGGACAGAGTGCATCAGGGAGTTTGGTGTGGCTTACATGCGGCAAGGAGAAGGTGCAGCCCCAAACTGGCTTTCACTTCTAGAACCTTTTGCTATTGCGGGAGCAGCTGCTGGAGCTTTTCAACCGAGCTGCAAGAGTGAAAAGTGTGATGGCATGTCTATCTGAGAAGGAAGGTTCGGTGCCGCAGCCTGTTGTGCACAATTTATATGCTGATAAGAGAAGGGGGTGCTTTTGCAACGTTTTCCTTCCTGACACTTCTGTCTCTGTGAGCTTTAGCTGCTTGGACTCAGGGATACCGAAGGTATGTGAAAGTGACTGGGATGCGAGAATCATGTTGCACAGGGAACAGGGAAGGTCAGCAAATGTTTCCTGTCCTGGCACATCTCTCAGTCTGAACTGCAGCTGCAGATGCTTCACTTCCGCCAAGGACTCTGCCACCTTGAGAGAAGGATGCGCTCTATGGAGTTGAGAAAGAAAGTGCGTCTCACTAGCTTCTTTCCTCTACTTCATAGACAGCAAAGGGGCTATGAAAGGCAGCACTGGCTTTTTGTTCTAGGACTTCTTCTTTACAAGCAGCTGCTGGATGTTTGGAAGGGGGTTTGGGATATGCAAAAATGAGAGGCTAAGATGGTAAGAGGGTAAGATGGAAGTCATCTGGCAAAAGCAGAGCTCACAAAAGGGCCAGCTGAGAAAGCTCTTGCTGCCTACAACTTCAACTGCACCCCTCAAAGCAGCAGCACACACGCTGCTCTCGGCACTTTCCTTCTCAGCTCTACGCACCATCCTAAGCCTTGCCTCTCCCACACTCAGGATCCAAAGACAACGGCACCAGGGACTGCTCACACACTAAAGGCACCAGGACAAAAGGCTCACCAGCTTGGCCTTTGCATTCCCGCTGACAGCTCCACAGCTTGAACCCAGAGAACTGCCTGCTGCCAACAGCCTTTCCAATCACTCTGAGCACCTCATGACAAGGAGTGTGGGGAATGAATCTCCAGCAGCCTCCTGCCCCAGGCTGTCCCCCGGGAGCAGCCCTGCTCCAGGCCGTGACTGCCACCTGCACAGCCAAAGGACCCAGAGCCGGTGTTACACACCACGGCTGTGCCTGGCACAGAGACACCAGTGGCCACACAAGTGGCCATGGCACTGTCCACACACAGTCCCTGCTGCTGCTCCCCCAGCCGCTGGCACCAACTCCCAGCCACCCACTCCTAAAGCCACGGGGCCCACTGGGACACTGCGGGGGCTCGTGGAAGCCAGCGGCCATTGTGACACAGCGGGGCTGCACAGAGCCCACGGTGCTTTGTGACCCGTGGCTCCCAGGAGAGCCTTTGTGATGCTGGGGAACTACAAGGAAGCCTGGCTCCTCTGTGACACCACCACAGAAGCTCAGGGGAGCCCTGGAGACTGTGCTGATGCTATTGAACCTGATGCAACCCTGCCTCCTCTGTGACACCACAGAAGCTCTTGGAGCCCTGGAGACCGTGGTGATGCTATGGAACCTGATGCAACCCTGCCTCCTCTGTGACACCACAGAACCTCTGGGAGCTCTGCAGACCGTGCTGATGCTATGGAACCTGATGCAACCCTGCCTCCACTGTGACACCACAGAAGCTCAGGGAGCCCTGGAGACTGTGGTGATGCTATGGAACCTGATGCAACCCTGCCTCCACTGTGACACCACAGAACCTCTGGGAGCCCTGGAGACCGTGCTGATGCTATGGAACCTGATGCAACCCTGCCTCCACTGTGACACCACAGAAGCTCGGGGAGCTCTGCAGACCGTGGGGATGCTGGCGAAGCTGACGGAACCCTGGGCACCACAGTGACGCTATGGAACCTGGTGGAACCGAGGGGCCACAGTGACACTGTGGGGCCTTTTGGAAGCAACAGGACCCTGGTGGGAAGCCACGGGATGATTAATCCTGCACGAACCTGCTCCAGGTGGGCTCCTCTCTCCCGGCTTCCACAGGTGCTGCTAGGATCCCACTCCGGCACTGGCTTGGCACGGGCTCACGGCTTCCTTTGGCAATGGCTCTGCTCCAGGATGGCATGCTGCAGAGAATGCAGGTAGATTTTGTGCTCACTCCTGGCATGCAGCTGGACAATAAAGCCTGATCCAGCCCCCCCTCAGCATATGTCCGGCTCTGGCATTGGGGCGGGGCAACTTTGGGAGCAGCCCCAGCCCTGCTCCTGCTCCCGGCTGGGCACCCAGCTGCTGGGACACAGGTGTGTCCTGATGCCACCGTCTACTCCTTTGAGAAGGGGAGGACAGAGTGCATCAGGGAGTTTGGTGTGGCTTACATGCGGCAAGGAGAAGGTGCAGCCCCAAACTGGCTTTCACTTCTAGAACCTTTTGCTATTGCGGGAGCAGCTGCTGGAGCTTTTCAACCGAGCTGCAAGAGTGAAAAGTGTGATGGCATGTCTATCTGAGAAGGAAGGTTCGGTGCCGCAGCCTGTTGTGCACAATTTATATGCTGATAAGAGAAGGGGGTGCTTTTGGAACGTTTTCCTTCCTGACACTTCTGTCTCTGTGAGCTTTAGCTGCTTGGACTCAGGGATACCGAAGGTATGTGAAAGTGACTGGGATGCGAGAATCATGTTGCACAGGGAACAGGGAAGGTCAGCAAATGTTTCCTGTCCTGGCACATCTCTCAGTCTGAACTGCAGCTGCAGATGCTTCACTTCCGCCAAGGACTCTGCCACCTTGAGAGAAGGATGCGCTCTATGGAGTTGAGAAAGAAAGTGCGTCTCACTAGCTTCTTTCCTCTACTTCATAGACAGCAAAGGGGCTATGAAAGGCAGCACTGGCTTTTTGTTCTAGGACTTCTTCTTTACAAGCAGCTGCTGGATGTTTGGAAGGGGGTTTGGGATATGCAAAAATGAGAGGCTAAGATGGTAAGAGGGTAAGATGGAAGTCATCTGGCAAAAGCAGAGCTCACAAAAGGGCCAGCTGAGAAAGCTCTTGCTGCCTACAACTTCAACTGCACCCCTCAAAGCAGCAGCACACACGCTGCTCTCGGCACTTTCCTTCTCAGCTCTACGCCCCATCCTAAGCCTTGCCTCTCCCACACTCAGGATCCAAAGACAACGGCACCAGGGACTGCTCACACACTAAAGGCACCAGGACAAAAGGCTCACCAGCTTGGCCTTTGCATTCCCGCTGACAGCTCCACAGCTTGAACCCAGAGAACTGCCTGCTGCCAACAGCCTTTCCAATCACTCTGAGCACCTCATGACAAGGAGTGTGGGGAATGAATCTCCAGCAGCCTCCTGCCCCAGGCTGTCCCCCGGGAGCAGCCCTGCTCCAGGCCGTGACTGCCACCTGCACAGCCAAAGGACCCAGAGCCGGTGTTACACACCACGGCTGTGCCTGGCACAGAGACACCAGTGGCCACACAAGTGGCCATGGCACTGTCCACACACAGTCCCTGCTGCTGCTCCCCCAGCCGCTGGCACCAACTCCCAGCCACCCACTCCTAAAGCCACGGGGCCCACTGGGACACTGCGGGGGCTCGTGGAAGCCAGCGGCCATTGTGACACAGCGGGGCTGCACAGAGCCCACGGTGCTTTGTGACCCGTGGCTCCCAGGAGAGCCTTTGTGATGCTGGGGAACTACAAGGAAGCCTGGCTCCTCTGTGACACCACCACAGAAGCTCAGGGGAGCCCTGGAGACCGTGCTGATGCTATTGAACCTGATGCAACCCTGCCTCCTCTGTGACACCACAGAAGCTCTTGGAGCCCTGGAGACCGTGCTGATGCTATGGAACCTGATGCAACCCTGCCTCCTCTGTGACACCACAGAACCTCTGGGAGCTCTGCAGACCGTGCTGATGCTATGGAACCTGATGCAACCCTGCCTCCACTGTGACACCACAGAAGCTCAGGGAGCCCTGGAGACTGTGGTGATGCTATGGAACCTGATGCAACCCTGCCTCCACTGTGACACCACAGAACCTCTGGGAGCCCTGGAGACCGTGCTGATGCTATGGAACCTGATGCAACCCTGCCTCCACTGTGACACCACAGAAGCTCAGGGAGCTCTGCAGACCGTGGGGATGCTGGCGAAGCTGACGGAACCCTGGGCACCACAGTGACGCTATGGAACCTGGTGGAACCGAGGGGCCACAGTGACACTGTGGGGCCTTTTGGAAGCAACAGGACCCTGGTGGGAAGCCACGGGATGATTAATCCTGCACGAACCTGCTCCAGGTGGGCTCCTCTCTCCCGGCTTCCACAGGTGCTGCTAGGATCCCACTCCGGCACTGGCTTGGCACGGGCTCACGGCTTCCTTTGGCAATGGCTCTGCTCCAGGATGGCATGCTGCAGAGAATGCAGGTAGATTTTGTGCTCACTCCTGGCATGCAGCTGGACAATAAAGCCTGATCCAGCCCCCCCTCAGCATATGTCCGGCTCTGGCATTGGGGCGGGGCAACTTTGGGAGCAGCCCCAGCCCTGCTCCTGCTCCCGGCTGGGCACCCAGCTGCTGGGACACAGGTGTGTCCTGATGCCACCGTCTACTCCTTTGAGAAGGGGAGGACAGAGTGCATCAGGGAGTTTGGTGTGGCTTACATGCGGCAAGGAGAAGGTGCAGCCCCAAACTGGCTTTCACTTCTAGAACCTTTTGCTATTGCGGGAGCAGCTGCTGGAGCTTTTCAACCGAGCTGCAAGAGTGAAAAGTGTGATGGCATGTCTATCTGAGAAGGAAGGTTCGGTGCCGCAGCCTGTTGTGCACAATTTATATGCTGATAAGAGAAGGGGGTGCTTTTGGAACGTTTTCCTTCCTGACACTTCTGTCTCTGTGAGCTTTAGCTGCTTGGACTCAGGGATACCGAAGGTATGTGAAAGTGACTGGGATGCGAGAATCATGTTGCACAGGGAACAGGGAAGGTCAGCAAATGTTTCCTGTCCTGGCACATCTCTCAGTCTGAACTGCAGCTGCAGATGCTTCACTTCCGCCAAGGACTCTGCCACCTTGAGAGAAGGATGCGCTCTATGGAGTTGAGAAAGAAAGTGCGTCTCACTAGCTTCTTTCCTCTACTTCATAGACAGCAAAGGGGCTATGAAAGGCAGCACTGGCTTTTTGTTCTAGGACTTCTTCTTTACAAGCAGCTGCTGGATGTTTGGAAGGGGGTTTGGGATATGCAAAAATGAGAGGCTAAGATGGTAAGAGGGTAAGATGGAAGTCATCTGGCAAAAGCAGAGCTCACAAAAGGGCCAGCTGAGAAAGCTCTTGCTGCCTACAACTTCAACTGCACCCCTCAAAGCAGCAGCACACACGCTGCTCTCGGCACTTTCCTTCTCAGCTCTACGCACCATCCTAAGCCTTGCCTCTCCCACACTCAGGATCCAAAGACAACGGCACCAGGGACTGCTCACACACTAAAGGCACCAGGACAAAAGGCTCACCAGCTTGGCCTTTGCATTCCCGCTGACAGCTCCACAGCTTGAACCCAGAGAACTGCCTGCTGCCAACAGCCTTTCCAATCACTCTGAGCACCTCATGACAAGGAGTGTGGGGAATGAATCTCCAGCAGCCTCCTGCCCCAGGCTGTCCCCCGGGAGCAGCCCTGCTCCAGGCCGTGACTGCCACCTGCACAGCCAAAGGACCCAGAGCCGGTGTTACACACCACGGCTGTGCCTGACACAGAGACACCAGTGGCCACACAAGTGGCCATGGCACTGTCCACACACAGTCCCTGCTGCTGCTCCCCCAGCCGCTGGCACCAACTCCCAGCCACCCACTCCTAAAGCCACGGGGCCCACTGGGACACTGCGGGGGCTCGTGGAAGCCAGCGGCCATTGTGACACAGCGGGGCTGCACAGAGCCCACGGTGCTTTGTGACCCGTGGCTCCCAGGAGAGCCTTTGTGATGCTGGGGAACTACAAGGAAGCCTGGCTCCTCTGTGACACCACCACAGAAGCTCAGGGGAGCCCTGGAGACCGTGCTGATGCTATTGAACCTGATGCAACCCTGCCTCCTCTGTGACACCACAGAAGCTCTTGGAGCCCTGGAGACCGTGGTGATGCTATGGAACCTGAGGCAACCCTGCCTCCTCTGTGACACCACAGAACCTCTGGGAGCCCTGGAGACCGTGCTGATGCTATGGAACCTGATGCAACCCTGCCTCCACTGTGACACCACAGAAGCTCAGGGAGCCCTGGAGACTGTGGTGATGCTATGGAACCTGATGCAACCCTGCCTGCACTGTGACACCACAGAACCTCTGGGAGCCCTGGAGACCGTGCTGATGCTATGGAACCTGATGCAACCCTGCCTCCACTGTGACACCACAGAAGCTCGGGGAGCTCTGCAGACCGTGGGGATGCTGGCGAAGCTGACGGAACCCTGGGCACCACAGTGACGCTATGGAACCTGGTGGAACCGAGGGGCCACAGTGACACTGTGGGGCCTTTTGGAAGCAACAGGACCCTGGTGGGAAGCCACGGGATGATTAATCCTGCACGAACCTGCTCCAGGTGGGCTCCTCTCTCCCGGCTTCCACAGGTGCTGCTAGGATCCCACTCCGGCACTGGCTTGGCACGGGCTCACGGCTTCCTTTGGCAATGGCTCTGCTCCAGGATGGCATGCTGCAGAGAATGCAGGTAGATTTTGTGCTCACTCCTGGCATGCAGCTGGACAATAAAGCCTGATCCAGCCCCCCCTCAGCATATGTCCGGCTCTGGCATTGGGGCGGGGCAACTTTGGGAGCAGCCCCAGCCCTGCTCCTGCTCCCGGCTGGGCACCCAGCTGCTGGGACACAGGTGTGTCCTGATGCCACCGTCTACTCCTTTGAGAAGGGGAGGACAGAGTGCATCAGGGAGTTTGGTGTGGCTTACATGCGGCAAGGAGAAGGTGCAGCCCCAAACTGGCTTTCACTTCTAGAACCTTTTGCTATTGCGGGAGCAGCTGCTGGAGCTTTTCAACCGAGCTGCAAGAGTGAAAAGTGTGATGGCATGTCTATCTGAGAAGGAAGGTTCGGTGCCGCAGCCTGTTGTGCACAATTTATATGCTGATAAGAGAAGGGGGTGCTTTTGGAACGTTTTCCTTCCTGACACTTCTGTCTCTGTGAGCTTTAGCTGCTTGGACTCAGGGATACCGAAGGTATGTGAAAGTGACTGGGATGCGAGAATCATGTTGCACAGGGAACAGGGAAGGTCAGCAAATGTTTCCTGTCCTGGCACATCTCTCAGTCTGAACTGCAGCTGCAGATGCTTCACTTCCGCCAAGGACTCTGCCACCTTGAGAGAAGGATGCGCTCTATGGAGTTGAGAAAGAAAGTGCGTCTCACTAGCTTCTTTCCTCTACTTCATAGACAGCAAAGGGGCTATGAAAGGCAGCACTGGCTTTTTGTTCTAGGACTTCTTCTTTACAAGCAGCTGCTGGATGTTTGGAAGGGGGTTTGGGATATGCAAAAATGAGAGGCTAAGATGGTAAGAGGGTAAGATGGAAGTCATCTGGCAAAAGCAGAGCTCACAAAAGGGCCAGCTGAGAAAGCTCTTGCTGCCTACAACTTCAACTGCACCCCTCAAAGCAGCAGCACACACGCTGCTCTCGGCACTTTCCTTCTCAGCTCTACGCACCATCCTAAGCCTTGCCTCTCCCACACTCAGGATCCAAAGACAACGGCACCAGGGACTGCTCACACACTAAAGGCACCAGGACAAAAGGCTCACCAGCTTGGCCTTTGCATTCCCGCTGACAGCTCCACAGCTTGAACCCAGAGAACTGCCTGCTGCCAACAGCCTTTCCAATCACTCTGAGCACCTCATGACAAGGAGTGTGGGGAATGAATCTCCAGCAGCCTCCTGCCCCAGGCTGTCCCCCGGGAGCAGCCCTGCTCCAGGCCGTGACTGCCACCTGCACAGCCAAAGGACCCAGAGCCGGTGTTACACACCACGGCTGTGCCTGGCACAGAGACACCAGTGGCCACACAAGTGGCCATGGCACTGTCCACACACAGTCCCTGCTGCTGCTCCCCCAGCCGCTGGCACCAACTCCCAGCCACCCACTCCTAAAGCCACGGGGCCCACTGGGACACTGCGGGGGCTCGTGGAAGCCAGCGGCCATTGTGACACAGCGGGGCTGCACAGAGCCCACGGTGCTTTGTGACCCGTGGCTCCCAGGAGAGCCTTTGTGATGCTGGGGAACTACAAGGAAGCCTGGCTCCTCTGTGACACCACCACAGAAGCTCAGGGGAGCCCTGGAGACCGTGCTGATGCTATTGAACCTGATGCAACCCTGCCTCCTCTGTGACACCACAGAAGCTCTTGGAGCCCTGGAGACCGTGGTGATGCTATGGAACCTGATGCAACCCTGCCTCCTCTGTGACACCACAGAACCTCTGGGAGCCCTGGAGACCGTGCTGATGCTATGGAACCTGATGCAACCCTGCCTCCACTGTGACACCACAGAAGCTCAGGGAGCCCTGGAGACTGTGGTGATGCTATGGAACCTGATGCAACCCTGCCTCCACTGTGACACCACAGAACCTCTGGGAGCCCTGGAGACCGTGCTGATGCTATGGAACCTGATGCAACCCTGCCTCCACTGTGACACCACAGAAGCTCGGGGAGCTCTGCAGACCGTGGGGATGCTGGCGAAGCTGACGGAACCCTGGGCACCACAGTGACGCTATGGAACCTGGTGGAACCGAGGGGCCACAGTGACACTGTGGGGCCTTTTGGAAGCAACAGGACCCTGGTGGGAAGCCACGGGATGATTAATCCTGCACGAACCTGCTCCAGGTGGGCTCCTCTCTCCCGGCTTCCACAGGTGCTGCTAGGATCCCACTCCGGCACTGGCTTGGCACGGGCTCACGGCTTCCTTTGGCAATGGCTCTGCTCCAGGATGGCATGCTGCAGAGAATGCAGGTAGATTTTGTGCTCACTCCTGGCATGCAGCTGGACAATAAAGCCTGATCCAGCCCCCCTTCAGCATATGTCCGGCTCTGGCATTGGGGCGGGGCAACTTTGGGAGCAGCCCCAGCCCTGCTCCTGCTCCCGGCTGGGCACCCAGCTGCTGGGACACAGGTGTGTCCTGATGCCACCGTCTACTCCTTTGAGAAGGGGAGGACAGAGTGCATCAGGGAGTTTGGTGTGGCTTACATGCGGCAAGGAGAAGGTGCAGCCCCAAACTGGCTTTCACTTCTAGAACCTTTTGCTATTGCGGGAGCAGCTGCTGGAGCTTTTCAACCGAGCTGCAAGAGTGAAAAGTGTGGTGGCATGTCTATCTGAGAAGGAAGGTTCGGTGCCGCAGCCTGTTGTGCACAATTTATATGCTGATAAGAGAAGGGGGTGCTTTTGGAACGTTTTCCTTCCTGACACTTCTGTCTCTGTGAGCTTTAGCTGCTTGGACTCAGGGATACCGAAGGTATGTGAAAGTGACTGGGATGCGAGAATCATGTTGCACAGGGAACAGGGAAGGTCAGCAAATGTTTCCTGTCCTGGCACATCTCTCAGTCTGAACTGCAGCTGCAGATGCTTCACTTCCGCCAAGGACTCTGCCACCTTGAGAGAAGGATGCGCTCTATGGAGTTGAGAAAGAAAGTGCGTCTCACTAGCTTCTTTCCTCTACTTCATAGACAGCAAAGGGGCTATGAAAGGCAGCACTGGCTTTTTGTTCTAGGACTTCTTCTTTACAAGCAGCTGCTGGATGTTTGGAAGGGGGTTTGGGATATGCAAAAATGAGAGGCTAAGATGGTAAGAGGGTAAGATGGAAGTCATCTGGCAAAAGCAGAGCTCACAAAAGGGCCAGCTGAGAAAGCTCTTGCTGCCTACAACTTCAACTGCACCCCTCAAAGCAGCAGCACACACGCTGCTCTCGGCACTTTCCTTCTCAGCTCTACGCACCATCCTAAGCCTTGCCTCTCCCACACTCAGGATCCAAAGACAACGGCACCAGGGACTGCTCACACACTAAAGGCACCAGGACAAAAGGCTCACCAGCTTGGCCTTTGCATTCCCGCTGACAGCTCCACAGCTTGAACCCAGAGAACTGCCTGCTGCCAACAGCCTTTCCAATCACTCTGAGCACCTCATGACAAGGAGTGTGGGGAATGAATCTCCAGCAGCCTCCTGCCCCAGGCTGTCCCCCGGGAGCAGCCCTGCTCCAGGCCGTGACTGCCACCTGCACAGCCAAAGGACCCAGAGCCGGTGTTACACACCACGGCTGTGCCTGGCACAGAGACACCAGTGGCCACACAAGTGGCCATGGCACTGTCCACACACAGTCCCTGCTGCTGCTCCCCCAGCCGCTGGCACCAACTCCCAGCCACCCACTCCTAAAGCCACGGGGCCCACTGGGACACTGCGGGGGCTCGTGGAAGCCAGCGGCCATTGTGACACAGCGGGGCTGCACAGAGCCCACGGTGCTTTGTGACCCGTGGCTCCCAGGAGAGCCTTTGTGATGCTGGGGAACTACAAGGAAGCCTGGCTCCTCTGTGACACCACCACAGAAGCTCAGGGGAGCCCTGGAGACTGTGCTGATGCTATTGAACCTGATGCAACCCTGCCTCCTCTGTGACACCACAGAAGCTCAGGGGAGCCCTGGAGACCGTGGTGATGCTATGGAACCTGATGCAACCCTGCCTCCTCTGTGACACCACAGAACCTCTGGGAGCTCTGCAGACCGTGCTGATGCTATGGAACCTGATGCAACCCTGCCTCCTCTGTGACACCACAGAACCTCTGGGAGCCCTGGAGACCGTGCTGATGCTATGGAACCTGATGCAACCCTGCCTCCACTGTGACACCACAGAAGCTCAGGGAGCCCTGGAGACTGTGGTGATGCTATGGAACCTGATGCAACCCTGCCTCCACTGTGACACCACAGAACCTCTGGGAGCCCTGGAGACCGTGCTGATGCTATGGAACCTGATGCAACCCTGCCTCCACTGTGACACCACAGAAGCTCGGGGAGCTCTGCAGACCGTGGGGATGCTGGCGAAGCTGACGGAACCCTGGGCACCACAGTGACGCTATGGAACCTGGTGGAACCGAGGGGCCACAGTGACACTGTGGGGCCTTTTGGAAGCAACAGGACCCTGGTGGGAAGCCACGGGATGATTAATCCTGCACGAACCTGCTCCAGGTGGGCTCCTCTCTCCCGGCTTCCACAGGTGCTGCTAGGATCCCACTCCGGCACTGGCTTGGCACGGGCTCACGGCTTCCTTTGGCAATGGCTCTGCTCCAGGATGGCATGCTGCAGAGAATGCAGGTAGATTTTGTGCTCACTCCTGGCATGCAGCTGGACAATAAAGCCTGATCCAGCCCCCCCTCAGCATATGTCCGGCTCTGGCATTGGGGCGGGGCAACTTTGGGAGCAGCCCCAGCCCTGCTCCTGCTCCCGGCTGGGCACCCAGCTGCTGGGACACAGGTGTGTCCTGATGCCACCGTCTACTCCTTTGAGAAGGGGAGGACAGAGTGCATCAGGGAGTTTGGTGTGGCTTACATGCGGCAAGGAGAAGGTGCAGCCCCAAACTGGCTTTCACTTCTAGAACCTTTTGCTATTGCGGGAGCAGCTGCTGGAGCTTTTCAACCGAGCTGCAAGAGTGAAAAGTGTGATGGCATGTCTATCTGAGAAGGAAGGTTCGGTGCCGCAGCCTGTTGTGCACAATTTATATGCTGATAAGAGAAGGGGGTGCTTTTGGAACGTTTTCCTTCCTGACACTTCTGTCTCTGTGAGCTTTAGCTGCTTGGACTCAGGGATACCGAAGGTATGTGAAAGTGACTGGGATGCGAGAATCATGTTGCACAGGGAACAGGGAAGGTCAGCAAATGTTTCCTGTCCTGGCACATCTCTCAGTCTGAACTGCAGCTGCAGATGCTTCACTTCCGCCAAGGACTCTGCCACCTTGAGAGAAGGATGCGCTCTATGGAGTTGAGAAAGAAAGTGCGTCTCACTAGCTTCTTTCCTCTACTTCATAGACAGCAAAGGGGCTATGAAAGGCAGCACTGGCTTTTTGTTCTAGGACTTCTTCTTTACAAGCAGCTGCTGGATGTTTGGAAGGGGGTTTGGGATATGCAAAAATGAGAGGCTAAGATGGTAAGAGGGTAAGATGGAAGTCATCTGGCAAAAGCAGAGCTCACAAAAGGGCCAGCTGAGAAAGCTCTTGCTGCCTACAACTTCAACTGCACCCCTCAAAGCAGCAGCACACACGCTGCTCTCGGCACTTTCCTTCTCAGCTCTACGCACCATCCTAAGCCTTGCCTCTCCCACACTCAGGATCCAAAGACAACGGCACCAGGGACTGCTCACACACTAAAGGCACCAGGACAAAAGGCTCACCAGCTTGGCCTTTGCATTCCCGCTGACAGCTCCACAGCTTGAACCCAGAGAACTGCCTGCTGCCAACAGCCTTTCCAATCACTCTGAGCACCTCATGACAAGGAGTGTGGGGAATGAATCTCCAGCAGCCTCCTGCCCCAGGCTGTCCCCCGGGAGCAGCCCTGCTCCAGGCCGTGACTGCCACCTGCACAGCCAAAGGACCCAGAGCCGGTGTTACACACCACGGCTGTGCCTGGCACAGAGACACCAGTGGCCACACAAGTGGCCATGGCACTGTCCACACACAGTCCCTGCTGCTGCTCCCCCAGCCGCTGGCACCAACTCCCAGCCACCCACTCCTAAAGCCACGGGGCCCACTGGGACACTGCGGGGGCTCGTGGAAGCCAGCGGCCATTGTGACACAGCAATGCTGCACAGAGCCCACGGTGCTTTGTGACCCGTGGCTCCCAGGAGAGCCTTTGTGATCCTGGGGAACTACAAGGAAGCCTGGCTCCTCTGTGACACCACCACAGAAGCTCAGGGGAGCCCTGGAGACCGTGCTGATGCTATTGAACCTGATGCAACCCTGCCTCCTCTGTGACACCACAGAAGCTCTTGGAGCCCTGGAGACCGTGCTGATGCTATGGAACCTGATGCAACCCTGCCTCCTCTGTGACACCACAGAACCTCTGGGAGCCCTGGAGACCGTGCTGATGCTATGGAACCTGATGCAACCCTGCCTCCACTGTGACACCACAGAAGCTCAGGGAGCCCTGGAGACTGTGGTGATGCTATGGAACCTGATGCAACCCTGCCTCCACTGTGACACCACAGAACCTCTGGGAGCCCTGGAGACCGTGCTGATGCTATGGAACCTGATGCAACCCTGCCTCCACTGTGACACCACAGAAGCTCGGGGAGCTCTGCAGACCGTGGGGATGCTGGCGAAGCTGACGGAACCCTGGGCACCACAGTGACGCTATGGAACCTGGTGGAACCGAGGGGCCACAGTGACACTGTGGGGCCTTTTGGAAGCAACAGGACCCTGGTGGGAAGCCACGGGATGATTAATCCTGCACGAACCTGCTCCAGGTGGGCTCCTCTCTCCCGGCTTCCACAGGTGCTGCTAGGATCCCACTCCGGCACTGGCTTGGCACGGGCTCACGGCTTCCTTTGGCAATGGCTCTGCTCCAGGATGGCATGCTGCAGAGAATGCAGGTAGATTTTGTGCTCACTCCTGGCATGCAGCTGGACAATAAAGCCTGATCCAGCCCCCCCTCAGCATATGTCCGGCTCTGGCATTGGGGCGGGGCAACTTTGGGAGCAGCCCCAGCCCTGCTCCTGCTCCCGGCTGGGCACCCAGCTGCTGGGACACAGGTGTGTCCTGATGCCACCGTCTACTCCTTTGAGAAGGGGAGGACAGAGTGCATCAGGGAGTTTGGTGTGGCTTACATGCGGCAAGGAGAAGGTGCAGCCCCAAACTGGCTTTCACTTCTAGAACCTTTTGCTATTGCGGGAGCAGCTGCTGGAGCTTTTCAACCGAGCTGCAAGAGTGAAAAGTGTGATGGCATGTCTATCTGAGAAGGAAGGTTCGGTGCCGCAGCCTGTTGTGCACAATTTATATGCTGATAAGAGAAGGGGGTGCTTTTGGAACGTTTTCCTTCCTGACACTTCTGTCTCTGTGAGCTTTAGCTGCTTGGACTCAGGGATACCGAAGGTATGTGAAAGTGACTGGGATGCGAGAATCATGTTGCACAGGGAACAGGGAAGGTCAGCAAATGTTTCCTGTCCTGGCACATCTCTCAGTCTGAACTGCAGCTGCAGATGCTTCACTTCCGCCAAGGACTCTGCCACCTTGAGAGAAGGATGCGCTCTATGGAGTTGAGAAAGAAAGTGCGTCTCACTAGCTTCTTTCCTCTACTTCATAGACAGCAAAGGGGCTATGAAAGGCAGCACTGGCTTTTTGTTCTAGGACTTCTTCTTTACAAGCAGCTGCTGGATGTTTGGAAGGGGGTTTGGGATATGCAAAAATGAGAGGCTAAGATGGTAAGAGGGTAAGATGGAAGTCATCTGGCAAAAGCAGAGCTCACAAAAGGGCCAGCTGAGAAAGCTCTTGCTGCCTACAACTTCAACTGCACCCCTCAAAGCAGCAGCACACACGCTGCTCTCGGCACTTTCCTTCTCAGCTCTACGCACCATCCTAAGCCTTGCCTCTCCCACACTCAGGATCCAAAGACAACGGCACCAGGGACTGCTCACACACTAAAGGCACCAGGACAAAAGGCTCACCAGCTTGGCCTTTGCATTCCCGCTGACAGCTCCACAGCTTGAACCCAGAGAACTGCCTGCTGCCAACAGCCTTTCCAATCACTCTGAGCACCTCATGACAAGGAGTGTGGGGAATGAATCTCCAGCAGCCTCCTGCCCCAGGCTGTCCCCCGGGAGCAGCCCTGCTCCAGGCCGTGACTGCCACCTGCACAGCCAAAGGACCCAGAGCCGGTGTTACACACCACGGCTGTGCCTGGCACAGAGACACCAGTGGCCACACAAGTGGCCATGGCACTGTCCACACACAGTCCCTGCTGCTGCTCCCCCAGCCGCTGGCACCAACTCCCAGCCACCCACTCCTAAAGCCACGGGGCCCACTGGGACACTGCGGGGGCTCGTGGAAGCCAGCGGCCATTGTGACACAGCGGGGCTGCACAGAGCCCACGGTGCTTTGTGACCCGTGGCTCCCAGGAGAGCCTTTGTGATGCTGGGGAACTACAAGGAAGCCTGGCTCCTCTGTGACACCACCACAGAAGCTCAGGGGAGCCCTGGAGACTGTGCTGATGCTATTGAACCTGATGCAACCCTGCCTCCTCTGTGACACCACAGAAGCTCTTGGAGCCCTGGAGACCGTGGTGATGCTATGGAACCTGATGCAACCCTGCCTCCTCTGTGACACCACAGAACCTCTGGGAGCTCTGCAGACCGTGCTGATGCTATGGAACCTGATGCAACCCTGCCTCCACTGTGACACCACAGAAGCTCAGGGAGCCCTGGAGACTGTGGTGATGCTATGGAACCTGATGCAACCCTGCCTCCACTGTGACACCACAGAACCTCTGGGAGCCCTGGAGACCGTGCTGATGCTATGGAACCTGATGCAACCCTGCCTCCACTGTGACACCACAGAAGCTCGGGGAGCTCTGCAGACCGTGGGGATGCTGGCGAAGCTGACGGAACCCTGGGCACCACAGTGACGCTATGGAACCTGGTGGAACCGAGGGGCCACAGTGACACTGTGGGGCCTTTTGGAAGCAACAGGACCCTGGTGGGAAGCCACGGGATGATTAATCCTGCACGAACCTGCTCCAGGTGGGCTCCTCTCTCCCGGCTTCCACAGGTGCTGCTAGGATCCCACTCCGGCACTGGCTTGGCACGGGCTCACGGCTTCCTTTGGCAATGGCTCTGCTCCAGGATGGCATGCTGCAGAGAATGCAGGTAGATTTTGTGCTCACTCCTGGCATGCAGCTGGACAATAAAGCCTGATCCAGCCCCCCCTCAGCATATGTCCGGCTCTGGCATTGGGGCGGGGCAACTTTGGGAGCAGCCCCAGCCCTGCTCCTGCTCCCGGCTGGGCACCCAGCTGCTGGGACACAGGTGTGTCCTGATGCCACCGTCTACTCCTTTGAGAAGGGGAGGACAGAGTGCATCAGGGAGTTTGGTGTGGCTTACATGCGGCAAGGAGAAGGTGCAGCCCCAAACTGGCTTTCACTTCTAGAACCTTTTGCTATTGCGGGAGCAGCTGCTGGAGCTTTTCAACCAAGCTGCAAGAGTGAAAAGTGTGATGGCATGTCTATCTGAGAAGGAAGGTTCGGTGCCGCAGCCTGTTGTGCACAATTTATATGCTGATAAGAGAAGGGGGTGCTTTTGCAACGTTTTCCTTCCTGACACTTCTGTCTCTGTGAGCTTTAGCTGCTTGGACTCAGGGATACCGAAGGTATGTGAAAGTGACTGGGATGCGAGAATCATGTTGCACAGGGAACAGGGAAGGTCAGCAAATGTTTCCTGTCCTGGCACATCTCTCAGTCTGAACTGCAGCTGCAGATGCTTCACTTCCGCCAAGGACTCTGCCACCTTGAGAGAAGGATGCGCTCTATGGAGTTGAGAAAGAAAGTGCGTCTCACTAGCTTCTTTCCTCTACTTCATAGACAGCAAAGGGGCTATGAAAGGCAGCACTGGCTTTTTGTTCTAGGACTTCTTCTTTACAAGCAGCTGCTGGATGTTTGGAAGGGGGTTTGGGATATGCAAAAATGAGAGGCTAAGATGGTAAGAGGGTAAGATGGAAGTCATCTGGCAAAAGCAGAGCTCACAAAAGGGCCAGCTGAGAAAGCTCTTGCTGCCTACAACTTCAACTGCACCCCTCAAAGCAGCAGCACACACGCTGCTCTCGGCACTTTCCTTCTCAGCTCTACGCACCATCCTAAGCCTTGCCTCTCCCACACTCAGGATCCAAAGACAACGGCACCAGGGACTGCTCACACACTAAAGGCACCAGGACAAAAGGCTCACCAGCTTGGCCTTTGCATTCCCGCTGACAGCTCCACAGCTTGAACCCAGAGAACTGCCTGCTGCCAACAGCCTTTCCAATCACTCTGAGCACCTCATGACAAGGAGTGTGGGGAATGAATCTCCAGCAGCCTCCTGCCCCAGGCTGTCCCCCGGGAGCAGCCCTGCTCCAGGCCGTGACTGCCACCTGCACAGCCAAAGGACCCAGAGCCGGTGTTACACACCACGGCTGTGCCTGGCACAGAGACACCAGTGGCCACACAAGTGGCCATGGCACTGTCCACACACAGTCCCTGCTGCTGCTCCCCCAGCCGCTGGCACCAACTCCCAGCCACCCACTCCTAAAGCCACGGGGCCCACTGGGACACTGCGGGGGCTCGTGGAAGCCAGCGGCCATTGTGACACAGCGGGGCTGCACAGAGCCCACGGTGCTTTGTGACCCGTGGCTCCCAGGAGAGCCTTTGTGATGCTGGGGAACTACAAGGAAGCCTGGCTCCTCTGTGACACCACCACAGAAGCTCAGGGGAGCCCTGGAGACCGTGCTGATGCTATTGAACCTGATGCAACCCTGCCTCCTCTGTGACACCACAGAAGCTCTTGGAGCCCTGGAGACCGTGCTGATGCTATGGAACCTGATGCAACCCTGCCTCCTCTGTGACACCACAGAACCTCTGGGAGCCCTGGAGACCGTGGTGATGCTATGGAACCTGATGCAACCCTGCCTCCACTGTGACACCACAGAAGCTCAGGGAGCCCTGGAGACTGTGGTGATGCTATGGAACCTGATGCAACCCTGCCTCCACTGTGACACCACAGAACCTCTGGGAGCCCTGGAGACCGTGCTGATGCTATGGAACCTGATGCAACCCTGCCTCCACTGTGACACCACAGAAGCTCAGGGAGCTCTGCAGACCGTGGGGATGCTGGCGAAGCTGACGGAACCCTGGGCACCACAGTGACGCTATGGAACCTGGTGGAACCGAGGGGCCACAGTGACACTGTGGGGCCTTTTGGAAGCAACAGGACCCTGGTGGGAAGCCACGGGATGATTAATCCTGCACGAACCTGCTCCAGGTGGGCTCCTCTCTCCCGGCTTCCACAGGTGCTGCTAGGATCCCACTCCGGCACTGGCTTGGCACGGGCTCACGGCTTCCTTTGGCAATGGCTCTGCTCCAGGATGGCATGCTGCAGAGAATGCAGGTAGATTTTGTGCTCACTCCTGGCATGCAGCTGGACAATAAAGCCTGATCCAGCCCCCCCTCAGCATATGTCCGGCTCTGGCATTGGGGCGGGGCAACTTTGGGAGCAGCCCCAGCCCTGCTCCTGCTCCCGGCTGGGCACCCAGCTGCTGGGACACAGGTGTGTCCTGATGCCACCGTCTACTCCTTTGAGAAGGGGAGGACAGAGTGCATCAGGGAGTTTGGTGTGGCTTACATGCGGCAAGGAGAAGGTGCAGCCCCAAACTGGCTTTCACTTCTAGAACCTTTTGCTATTGCGGGAGCAGCTGCTGGAGCTTTTCAACCGAGCTGCAAGAGTGAAAAGTGTGATGGCATGTCTATCTGAGAAGGAAGGTTCGGTGCCGCAGCCTGTTGTGCACAATTTATATGCTGATAAGAGAAGGGGGTGCTTTTGGAACGTTTTCCTTCCTGACACTTCTGTCTCTGTGAGCTTTAGCTGCTTGGACTCAGGGATACCGAAGGTATGTGAAAGTGACTGGGATGCGAGAATCATGTTGCACAGGGAACAGGGAAGGTCAGCAAATGTTTCCTGTCCTGGCACATCTCTCAGTCTGAACTGCAGCTGCAGATGCTTCACTTCCGCCAAGGACTCTGCCACCTTGAGAGAAGGATGCGCTCTATGGAGTTGAGAAAGAAAGTGCGTCTCACTAGCTTCTTTCCTCTACTTCATAGACAGCAAAGGGGCTATGAAAGGCAGCACTGGCTTTTTGTTCTAGGACTTCTTCTTTACAAGCAGCTGCTGGATGTTTGGAAGGGGGTTTGGGATATGCAAAAATGAGAGGCTAAGATGGTAAGAGGGTAAGATGGAAGTCATCTGGCAAAAGCAGAGCTCACAAAAGGGCCAGCTGAGAAAGCTCTTGCTGCCTACAACTTCAACTGCACCCCTCAAAGCAGCAGCACACACGCTGCTCTCGGCACTTTCCTTCTCAGCTCTACGCACCATCCTAAGCCTTGCCTCTCCCACACTCAGGATCCAAAGACAACGGCACCAGGGACTGCTCACACACTAAAGGCACCAGGACAAAAGGCTCACCAGCTTGGCCTTTGCATTCCCGCTGACAGCTCCACAGCTTGAACCCAGAGAACTGCCTGCTGCCAACAGCCTTTCCAATCACTCTGAGCACCTCATGACAAGGAGTGTGGGGAATGAATCTCCAGCAGCCTCCTGCCCCAGGCTGTCCCCCGGGAGCAGCCCTGCTCCAGGCCGTGACTGCCACCTGCACAGCCAAAGGACCCAGAGCCGGTGTTACACACCACGGCTGTGCCTGGCACAGAGACACCAGTGGCCACACAAGTGGCCATGGCACTGTCCACACACAGTCCCTGCTGCTGCTCCCCCAGCCGCTGGCACCAACTCCCAGCCACCCACTCCTAAAGCCACGGGGCCCACTGGGACACTGCGGGGGCTCGTGGAAGCCAGCGGCCATTGTGACACAGCGGGGCTGCACAGAGCCCACGGTGCTTTGTGACCCGTGGCTCCCAGGAGAGCCTTTGTGATGCTGGGGAACTACAAGGAAGCCTGGCTCCTCTGTGACACCACCACAGAAGCTCAGGGGAGCCCTGGAGACCGTGCTGATGCTATTGAACCTGATGCAACCCTGCCTCCTCTGTGACACCACAGAAGCTCTTGGAGCCCTGGAGACCGTGGTGATGCTATGGAACCTGAGGCAACCCTGCCTCCTCTGTGACACCACAGAACCTCTGGGAGCCCTGGAGACCGTGCTGATGCTATGGAACCTGATGCAACCCTGCCTCCACTGTGACACCACAGAAGCTCAGGGAGCCCTGGAGACTGTGGTGATGCTATGGAACCTGATGCAACCCTGCCTGCACTGTGACACCACAGAACCTCTGGGAGCCCTGGAGACCGTGCTGATGCTATGGAACCTGATGCAACCCTGCCTCCACTGTGACACCACAGAAGCTCGGGGAGCTCTGCAGACCGTGGGGATGCTGGCGAAGCTGACGGAACCCTGGGCACCACAGTGACGCTATGGAACCTGGTGGAACCGAGGGGCCACAGTGACACTGTGGGGCCTTTTGGAAGCAACAGGACCCTGGTGGGAAGCCACGGGATGATTAATCCTGCACGAACCTGCTCCAGGTGGGCTCCTCTCTCCCGGCTTCCACAGGTGCTGCTAGGATCCCACTCCGGCACTGGCTTGGCACGGGCTCACGGCTTCCTTTGGCAATGGCTCTGCTCCAGGATGGCATGCTGCAGAGAATGCAGGTAGATTTTGTGCTCACTCCTGGCATGCAGCTGGACAATAAAGCCTGATCCAGCCCCCCCTCAGCATATGTCCGGCTCTGGCATTGGGGCGGGGCAACTTTGGGAGCAGCCCCAGCCCTGCTCCTGCTCCCGGCTGGGCACCCAGCTGCTGGGACACAGGTGTGTCCTGATGCCACCGTCTACTCCTTTGAGAAGGGGAGGACAGAGTGCATCAGGGAGTTTGGTGTGGCTTACATGCGGCAAGGAGAAGGTGCAGCCCCAAACTGGCTTTCACTTCTAGAACCTTTTGCTATTGCGGGAGCAGCTGCTGGAGCTTTTCAACCGAGCTGCAAGAGTGAAAAGTGTGATGGCATGTCTATCTGAGAAGGAAGGTTCGGTGCCGCAGCCTGTTGTGCACAATTTATATGCTGATAAGAGAAGGGGGTGCTTTTGCAACGTTTTCCTTCCTGACACTTCTGTCTCTGTGAGCTTTAGCTGCTTGGACTCAGGGATACCGAAGGTATGTGAAAGTGACTGGGATGCGAGAATCATGTTGCACAGGGAACAGGGAAGGTCAGCAAATGTTTCCTGTCCTGGCACATCTCTCAGTCTGAACTGCAGCTGCAGATGCTTCACTTCCGCCAAGGACTCTGCCACCTTGAGAGAAGGATGCGCTCTATGGAGTTGAGAAAGAAAGTGCGTCTCACTAGCTTCTTTCCTCTACTTCATAGACAGCAAAGGGGCTATGAAAGGCAGCACTGGCTTTTTGTTCTAGGACTTCTTCTTTACAAGCAGCTGCTGGATGTTTGGAAGGGGGTTTGGGATATGCAAAAATGAGAGGCTAAGATGGTAAGAGGGTAAGATGGAAGTCATCTGGCAAAAGCAGAGCTCACAAAAGGGCCAGCTGAGAAAGCTCTTGCTGCCTACAACTTCAACTGCACCCCTCAAAGCAGCAGCACACACGCTGCTCTCGGCACTTTCCTTCTCAGCTCTACGCACCATCCTAAGCCTTGCCTCTCCCACACTCAGGATCCAAAGACAACGGCACCAGGGACTGCTCACACACTAAAGGCACCAGGACAAAAGGCTCACCAGCTTGGCCTTTGCATTCCCGCTGACAGCTCCACAGCTTGAACCCAGAGAACTGCCTGCTGCCAACAGCCTTTCCAATCACTCTGAGCACCTCATGACAAGGAGTGTGGGGAATGAATCTCCAGCAGCCTCCTGCCCCAGGCTGTCCCCCGGGAGCAGCCCTGCTCCAGGCCGTGACTGCCACCTGCACAGCCAAAGGACCCAGAGCCGGTGTTACACACCACGGCTGTGCCTGGCACAGAGACACCAGTGGCCACACAAGTGGCCATGGCACTGTCCACACACAGTCCCTGCTGCTGCTCCCCCAGCCGCTGGCACCAACTCCCAGCCACCCACTCCTAAAGCCACGGGGCCCACTGGGACACTGCGGGGGCTCGTGGAAGCCAGCGGCCATTGTGACACAGCGGGGCTGCACAGAGCCCACGGTGCTTTGTGACCCGTGGCTCCCAGGAGAGCCTTTGTGATGCTGGGGAACTACAAGGAAGCCTGGCTCCTCTGTGACACCACCACAGAAGCTCAGGGGAGCCCTGGAGACTGTGCTGATGCTATTGAACCTGATGCAACCCTGCCTCCTCTGTGACACCACAGAAGCTCTTGGAGCCCTGGAGACCGTGGTGATGCTATGGAACCTGATGCAACCCTGCCTCCTCTGTGACACCACAGAACCTCTGGGAGCTCTGCAGACCGTGCTGATGCTATGGAACCTGATGCAACCCTGCCTCCTCTGTGACACCACAGAACCTCTGGGAGCCCTGGAGACCGTGCTGATGCTATGGAACCTGATGCAACCCTGCCTCCACTGTGACACCACAGAAGCTCAGGGAGCCCTGGAGACTGTGGTGATGCTATGGAACCTGATGCAACCCTGCCTCCACTGTGACACCACAGAACCTCTGGGAGCCCTGGAGACCGTGCTGATGCTATGGAACCTGATGCAACCCTGCCTCCACTGTGACACCACAGAAGCTCGGGGAGCTCTGCAGACCGTGGGGATGCTGGCGAAGCTGACGGAACCCTGGGCACCACAGTGACGCTATGGAACCTGGTGGAACCGAGGGGCCACAGTGACACTGTGGGGCCTTTTGGAAGCAACAGGACCCTGGTGGGAAGCCACGGGATGATTAATCCTGCACGAACCTGCTCCAGGTGGGCTCCTCTCTCCCGGCTTCCACAGGTGCTGCTAGGATCCCACTCCGGCACTGGCTTGGCACGGGCTCACGGCTTCCTTTGGCAATGGCTCTGCTCCAGGATGGCATGCTGCAGAGAATGCAGGTAGATTTTGTGCTCACTCCTGGCATGCAGCTGGACAATAAAGCCTGATCCAGCCCCCCCTCAGCATATGTCCGGCTCTGGCATTGGGGCGGGGCAACTTTGGGAGCAGCCCCAGCCCTGCTCCTGCTCCCGGCTGGGCACCCAGCTGCTGGGACACAGGTGTGTCCTGATGCCACCGTCTACTCCTTTGAGAAGGGGAGGACAGAGTGCATCAGGGAGTTTGGTGTGGCTTACATGCGGCAAGGAGAAGGTGCAGCCCCAAACTGGCTTTCACTTCTAGAACCTTTTGCTATTGCGGGAGCAGCTGCTGGAGCTTTTCAACCGAGCTGCAAGAGTGAAAAGTGTGATGGCATGTCTATCTGAGAAGGAAGGTTCGGTGCCGCAGCCTGTTGTGCACAATTTATATGCTGATAAGAGAAGGGGGTGCTTTTGGAACGTTTTCCTTCCTGACACTTCTGTCTCTGTGAGCTTTAGCTGCTTGGACTCAGGGATACCGAAGGTATGTGAAAGTGACTGGGATGCGAGAATCATGTTGCACAGGGAACAGGGAAGGTCAGCAAATGTTTCCTGTCCTGGCACATCTCTCAGTCTGAACTGCAGCTGCAGATGCTTCACTTCCGCCAAGGACTCTGCCACCTTGAGAGAAGGATGCGCTCTATGGAGTTGAGAAAGAAAGTGCGTCTCACTAGCTTCTTTCCTCTACTTCATAGACAGCAAAGGGGCTATGAAAGGCAGCACTGGCTTTTTGTTCTAGGACTTCTTCTTTACAAGCAGCTGCTGGATGTTTGGAAGGGGGTTTGGGATATGCAAAAATGAGAGGCTAAGATGGTAAGAGGGTAAGATGGAAGTCATCTGGCAAAAGCAGAGCTCACAAAAGGGCCAGCTGAGAAAGCTCTTGCTGCCTACAACTTCAACTGCACCCCTCAAAGCAGCAGCACACACGCTGCTCTCGGCACTTTCCTTCTCAGCTCTACGCACCATCCTAAGCCTTGCCTCTCCCACACTCAGGATCCAAAGACAACGGCACCAGGGACTGCTCACACACTAAAGGCACCAGGACAAAAGGCTCACCAGCTTGGCCTTTGCATTCCCGCTGACAGCTCCACAGCTTGAACCCAGAGAACTGCCTGCTGCCAACAGCCTTTCCAATCACTCTGAGCACCTCATGACAAGGAGTGTGGGGAATGAATCTCCAGCAGCCTCCTGCCCCAGGCTGTCCCCCGGGAGCAGCCCTGCTCCAGGCCGTGACTGCCACCTGCACAGCCAAAGGACCCAGAGCCGGTGTTACACACCACGGCTGTGCCTGGCACAGAGACACCAGTGGCCACACAAGTGGCCATGGCACTGTCCACACACAGTCCCTGCTGCTGCTCCCCCAGCCGCTGGCACCAACTCCCAGCCACCCACTCCTAAAGCCACGGGGCCCACTGGGACACTGCGGGGGCTCGTGGAAGCCAGCGGCCATTGTGACACAGCAATGCTGCACAGAGCCCACGGTGCTTTGTGACCCGTGGCTCCCAGGAGAGCCTTTGTGATCCTGGGGAACTACAAGGAAGCCTGGCTCCTCTGTGACACCACCACAGAAGCTCAGGGGAGCCCTGGAGACCGTGCTGATGCTATTGAACCTGATGCAACCCTGCCTCCTCTGTGACACCACAGAAGCTCTTGGAGCCCTGGAGACCGTGGTGATGCTATGGAACCTGATGCAACCCTGCCTCCTCTGTGACACCACAGAACCTCTGGGAGCCCTGGAGACCGTGCTGATGCTATGGAACCTGATGCAACCCTGCCTCCACTGTGACACCACAGAAGCTCAGGGAGCCCTGGAGACTGTGGTGATGCTATGGAACCTGATGCAACCCTGCCTCCACTGTGACACCACAGAACCTCTGGGAGCCCTGGAGACCGTGCTGATGCTATGGAACCTGATGCAACCCTGCCTCCACTGTGACACCACAGAAGCTCGGGGAGCTCTGCAGACCGTGGGGATGCTGGCGAAGCTGACGGAACCCTGGGCACCACAGTGACGCTATGGAACCTGGTGGAACCGAGGGGCCACAGTGACACTGTGGGGCCTTTTGGAAGCAACAGGACCCTGGTGGGAAGCCACGGGATGATTAATCCTGCACGAACCTGCTCCAGGTGGGCTCCTCTCTCCCGGCTTCCACAGGTGCTGCTAGGATCCCACTCCGGCACTGGCTTGGCACGGGCTCACGGCTTCCTTTGGCAATGGCTCTGCTCCAGGATGGCATGCTGCAGAGAATGCAGGTAGATTTTGTGCTCACTCCTGGCATGCAGCTGGACAATAAAGCCTGATCCAGCCCCCCCTCAGCATATGTCCGGCTCTGGCATTGGGGCGGGGCAACTTTGGGAGCAGCCCCAGCCCTGCTCCTGCTCCCGGCTGGGCACCCAGCTGCTGGGACACAGGTGTGTCCTGATGCCACCGTCTACTCCTTTGAGAAGGGGAGGACAGAGTGCATCAGGGAGTTTGGTGTGGCTTACATGCGGCAAGGAGAAGGTGCAGCCCCAAACTGGCTTTCACTTCTAGAACCTTTTGCTATTGCGGGAGCAGCTGCTGGAGCTTTTCAACCGAGCTGCAAGAGTGAAAAGTGTGATGGCATGTCTATCTGAGAAGGAAGGTTCGGTGCCGCAGCCTGTTGTGCACAATTTATATGCTGATAAGAGAAGGGGGTGCTTTTGGAACGTTTTCCTTCCTGACACTTCTGTCTCTGTGAGCTTTAGCTGCTTGGACTCAGGGATACCGAAGGTATGTGAAAGTGACTGGGATGCGAGAATCATGTTGCACAGGGAACAGGGAAGGTCAGCAAATGTTTCCTGTCCTGGCACATCTCTCAGTCTGAACTGCAGCTGCAGATGCTTCACTTCCGCCAAGGACTCTGCCACCTTGAGAGAAGGATGCGCTCTATGGAGTTGAGAAAGAAAGTGCGTCTCACTAGCTTCTTTCCTCTACTTCATAGACAGCAAAGGGGCTATGAAAGGCAGCACTGGCTTTTTGTTCTAGGACTTCTTCTTTACAAGCAGCTGCTGGATGTTTGGAAGGGGGTTTGGGATATGCAAAAATGAGAGGCTAAGATGGTAAGAGGGTAAGATGGAAGTCATCTGGCAAAAGCAGAGCTCACAAAAGGGCCAGCTGAGAAAGCTCTTGCTGCCTACAACTTCAACTGCACCCCTCAAAGCAGCAGCACACACGCTGCTCTCGGCACTTTCCTTCTCAGCTCTACGCACCATCCTAAGCCTTGCCTCTCCCACACTCAGGATCCAAAGACAACGGCACCAGGGACTGCTCACACACTAAAGGCACCAGGACAAAAGGCTCACCAGCTTGGCCTTTGCATTCCCGCTGACAGCTCCACAGCTTGAACCCAGAGAACTGCCTGCTGCCAACAGCCTTTCCAATCACTCTGAGCACCTCATGACAAGGAGTGTGGGGAATGAATCTCCAGCAGCCTCCTGCCCCAGGCTGTCCCCCGGGAGCAGCCCTGCTCCAGGCCGTGACTGCCACCTGCACAGCCAAAGGACCCAGAGCCGGTGTTACACACCACGGCTGTGCCTGGCACAGAGACACCAGTGGCCACACAAGTGGCCATGGCACTGTCCACACACAGTCCCTGCTGCTGCTCCCCCAGCCGCTGGCACCAACTCCCAGCCACCCACTCCTAAAGCCACGGGGCCCACTGGGACACTGCGGGGGCTTGTGGAAGCCAGCGGCCATTGTGACACAGCAATGCTGCACAGAGCCCACGGTGCTTTGTGACCCGTGGCTCCCAGGAGAGCCTTTGTGATCCTGGGGAACTACAAGGAAGCCTGGCTCCTCTGTGACACCACCACAGAAGCTCAGGGGAGCCCTGGAGACCGTGCTGATGCTATTGAACCTGATGCAACCCTGCCTCCTCTGTGACACCACAGAAGCTCTTGGAGCCCTGGAGACCGTGCTGATGCTATGGAACCTGATGCAACCCTGCCTCCTCTGTGACACCACAGAAGCTCTTGGAGCCCTGGAGACCGTGCTGATGCTATGGAACCTGATGCAACCCTGCCTCCACTGTGACACCACAGAAGCTCAGGGAGCCCTGGAGACTGTGGTGATGCTATGGAACCTGATGCAACCCTGCCTCCACTGTGACACCACAGAACCTCTGGGAGCCCTGGAGACCGTGCTGATGCTATGGAACCTGATGCAACCCTGCCTCCACTGTGACACCACAGAAGCTCGGGGAGCTCTGCAGACCGTGGGGATGCTGGCGAAGCTGACGGAACCCTGGGCACCACAGTGACGCTATGGAACCTGGTGGAACCGAGGGGCCACAGTGACACTGTGGGGCCTTTTGGAAGCAACAGGACCCTGGTGGGAAGCCACGGGATGATTAATCCTGCACGAACCTGCTCCAGGTGGGCTCCTCTCTCCCGGCTTCCACAGGTGCTGCTAGGATCCCACTCCGGCACTGGCTTGGCACGGGCTCACGGCTTCCTTTGGCAATGGCTCTGCTCCAGGATGGCATGCTGCAGAGAATGCAGGTAGATTTTGTGCTCACTCCTGGCATGCAGCTGGACAATAAAGCCTGATCCAGCCCCCCCTCAGCATATGTCCGGCTCTGGCATTGGGGCGGGGCAACTTTGGGAGCAGCCCCAGCCCTGCTCCTGCTCCCGGCTGGGCACCCAGCTGCTGGGACACAGGTGTGTCCTGATGCCACCGTCTACTCCTTTGAGAAGGGGAGGACAGAGTGCATCAGGGAGTTTGGTGTGGCTTACATGCGGCAAGGAGAAGGTGCAGCCCCAAACTGGCTTTCACTTCTAGAACCTTTTGCTATTGCGGGAGCAGCTGCTGGAGCTTTTCAACCGAGCTGCAAGAGTGAAAAGTGTGATGGCATGTCTATCTGAGAAGGAAGGTTCGGTGCCGCAGCCTGTTGTGCACAATTTATATGCTGATAAGAGAAGGGGGTGCTTTTGGAACGTTTTCCTTCCTGACACTTCTGTCTCTGTGAGCTTTAGCTGCTTGGACTCAGGGATACCGAAGGTATGTGAAAGTGACTGGGATGCGAGAATCATGTTGCACAGGGAACAGGGAAGGTCAGCAAATGTTTCCTGTCCTGGCACATCTCTCAGTCTGAACTGCAGCTGCAGATGCTTCACTTCCGCCAAGGACTCTGCCACCTTGAGAGAAGGATGCGCTCTATGGAGTTGAGAAAGAAAGTGCGTCTCACTAGCTTCTTTCCTCTACTTCATAGACAGCAAAGGGGCTATGAAAGGCAGCACTGGCTTTTTGTTCTAGGACTTCTTCTTTACAAGCAGCTGCTGGATGTTTGGAAGGGGGTTTGGGATATGCAAAAATGAGAGGCTAAGATGGTAAGAGGGTAAGATGGAAGTCATCTGGCAAAAGCAGAGCTCACAAAAGGGCCAGCTGAGAAAGCTCTTGCTGCCTACAACTTCAACTGCACCCCTCAAAGCAGCAGCACACACGCTGCTCTCGGCACTTTCCTTCTCAGCTCTACGCACCATCCTAAGCCTTGCCTCTCCCACACTCAGGATCCAAAGACAACGGCACCAGGGACTGCTCACACACTAAAGGCACCAGGACAAAAGGCTCACCAGCTTGGCCTTTGCATTCCCGCTGACAGCTCCACAGCTTGAACCCAGAGAACTGCCTGCTGCCAACAGCCTTTCCAATCACTCTGAGCACCTCATGACAAGGAGTGTGGGGAATGAATCTCCAGCAGCCTCCTGCCCCAGGCTGTCCCCCGGGAGCAGCCCTGCTCCAGGCCGTGACTGCCACCTGCACAGCCAAAGGACCCAGAGCCGGTGTTACACACCACGGCTGTGCCTGGCACAGAGACACCAGTGGCCACACAAGTGGCCATGGCACTGTCCACACACAGTCCCTGCTGCTGCTCCCCCAGCCGCTGGCACCAACTCCCAGCCACCCACTCCTAAAGCCACGGGGCCCACTGGGACACTGCGGGGGCTCGTGGAAGCCAGCGGCCATTGTGACACAGCGGGGCTGCACAGAGCCCACGGTGCTTTGTGACCCGTGGCTCCCAGGAGAGCCTTTGTGATGCTGGGGAACTACAAGGAAGCCTGGCTCCTCTGTGACACCACCACAGAAGCTCAGGGGAGCCCTGGAGACTGTGCTGATGCTATTGAACCTGATGCAACCCTGCCTCCTCTGTGACACCACAGAAGCTCTTGGAGCCCTGGAGACCGTGGTGATGCTATGGAACCTGATGCAACCCTGCCTCCTCTGTGACACCACAGAACCTCTGGGAGCTCTGCAGACCGTGCTGATGCTATGGAACCTGATGCAACCCTGCCTCCACTGTGACACCACAGAAGCTCAGGGAGCCCTGGAGACTGTGGTGATGCTATGGAACCTGATGCAACCCTGCCTCCACTGTGACACCACAGAACCTCTGGGAGCCCTGGAGACCGTGCTGATGCTATGGAACCTGATGCAACCCTGCCTCCACTGTGACACCACAGAAGCTCGGGGAGCTCTGCAGACCGTGGGGATGCTGGCGAAGCTGACGGAACCCTGGGCACCACAGTGACGCTATGGAACCTGGTGGAACCGAGGGGCCACAGTGACACTGTGGGGCCTTTTGGAAGCAACAGGACCCTGGTGGGAAGCCACGGGATGATTAATCCTGCACGAACCTGCTCCAGGTGGGCTCCTCTCTCCCGGCTTCCACAGGTGCTGCTAGGATCCCACTCCGGCACTGGCTTGGCACGGGCTCACGGCTTCCTTTGGCAATGGCTCTGCTCCAGGATGGCATGCTGCAGAGAATGCAGGTAGATTTTGTGCTCACTCCTGGCATGCAGCTGGACAATAAAGCCTGATCCAGCCCCCCCTCAGCATATGTCCGGCTCTGGCATTGGGGCGGGGCAACTTTGGGAGCAGCCCCAGCCCTGCTCCTGCTCCCGGCTGGGCACCCAGCTGCTGGGACACAGGTGTGTCCTGATGCCACCGTCTACTCCTTTGAGAAGGGGAGGACAGAGTGCATCAGGGAGTTTGGTGTGGCTTACATGCGGCAAGGAGAAGGTGCAGCCCCAAACTGGCTTTCACTTCTAGAACCTTTTGCTATTGCGGGAGCAGCTGCTGGAGCTTTTCAACCGAGCTGCAAGAGTGAAAAGTGTGATGGCATGTCTATCTGAGAAGGAAGGTTCGGTGCCGCAGCCTGTTGTGCACAATTTATATGCTGATAAGAGAAGGGGGTGCTTTTGGAACGTTTTCCTTCCTGACACTTCTGTCTCTGTGAGCTTTAGCTGCTTGGACTCAGGGATACCGAAGGTATGTGAAAGTGACTGGGATGCGAGAATCATGTTGCACAGGGAACAGGGAAGGTCAGCAAATGTTTCCTGTCCTGGCACATCTCTCAGTCTGAACTGCAGCTGCAGATGCTTCACTTCCGCCAAGGACTCTGCCACCTTGAGAGAAGGATGCGCTCTATGGAGTTGAGAAAGAAAGTGCGTCTCACTAGCTTCTTTCCTCTACTTCATAGACAGCAAAGGGGCTATGAAAGGCAGCACTGGCTTTTTGTTCTAGGACTTCTTCTTTACAAGCAGCTGCTGGATGTTTGGAAGGGGGTTTGGGATATGCAAAAATGAGAGGCTAAGATGGTAAGAGGGTAAGATGGAAGTCATCTGGCAAAAGCAGAGCTCACAAAAGGGCCAGCTGAGAAAGCTCTTGCTGCCTACAACTTCAACTGCACCCCTCAAAGCAGCAGCACACACGCTGCTCTCGGCACTTTCCTTCTCAGCTCTACGCACCATCCTAAGCCTTGCCTCTCCCACACTCAGGATCCAAAGACAACGGCACCAGGGACTGCTCACACACTAAAGGCACCAGGACAAAAGGCTCACCAGCTTGGCCTTTGCATTCCCGCTGACAGCTCCACAGCTTGAACCCAGAGAACTGCCTGCTGCCAACAGCCTTTCCAATCACTCTGAGCACCTCATGACAAGGAGTGTGGGGAATGAATCTCCAGCAGCCTCCTGCCCCAGGCTGTCCCCCGGGAGCAGCCCTGCTCCAGGCCGTGACTGCCACCTGCACAGCCAAAGGACCCAGAGCCGGTGTTACACACCACGGCTGTGCCTGGCACAGAGACACCAGTGGCCACACAAGTGGCCATGGCACTGTCCACACACAGTCCCTGCTGCTGCTCCCCCAGCCGCTGGCACCAACTCCCAGCCACCCACTCCTAAAGCCACGGGGCCCACTGGGACACTGCGGGGGCTCGTGGAAGCCAGCGGCCATTGTGACACAGCAATGCTGCACAGAGCCCACGGTGCTTTGTGACCCGTGGCTCCCAGGAGAGCCTTTGTGATCCTGGGGAACTACAAGGAAGCCTGGCTCCTCTGTGACACCACCACAGAAGCTCAGGGGAGCCCTGGAGACCGTGCTGATGCTATTGAACCTGATGCAACCCTGCCTCCTCTGTGACACCACAGAAGCTCTTGGAGCCCTGGAGACCGTGCTGATGCTATGGAACCTGATGCAACCCTGCCTCCTCTGTGACACCACAGAACCTCTGGGAGCCCTGGAGACCGTGCTGATGCTATGGAACCTGATGCAACCCTGCCTCCACTGTGACACCACAGAAGCTCAGGGAGCCCTGGAGACTGTGGTGATGCTATGGAACCTGATGCAACCCTGCCTCCACTGTGACACCACAGAACCTCTGGGAGCCCTGGAGACCGTGCTGATGCTATGGAACCTGATGCAACCCTGCCTCCACTGTGACACCACAGAAGCTCGGGGAGCTCTGCAGACCGTGGGGATGCTGGCGAAGCTGACGGAACCCTGGGCACCACAGTGACGCTATGGAACCTGGTGGAACCGAGGGGCCACAGTGACACTGTGGGGCCTTTTGGAAGCAACAGGACCCTGGTGGGAAGCCACGGGATGATTAATCCTGCACGAACCTGCTCCAGGTGGGCTCCTCTCTCCCGGCTTCCACAGGTGCTGCTAGGATCCCACTCCGGCACTGGCTTGGCACGGGCTCACGGCTTCCTTTGGCAATGGCTCTGCTCCAGGATGGCATGCTGCAGAGAATGCAGGTAGATTTTGTGCTCACTCCTGGCATGCAGCTGGACAATAAAGCCTGATCCAGCCCCCCCTCAGCATATGTCCGGCTCTGGCATTGGGGCGGGGCAACTTTGGGAGCAGCCCCAGCCCTGCTCCTGCTCCCGGCTGGGCACCCAGCTGCTGGGACACAGGTGTGTCCTGATGCCACCGTCTACTCCTTTGAGAAGGGGAGGACAGAGTGCATCAGGGAGTTTGGTGTGGCTTACATGCGGCAAGGAGAAGGTGCAGCCCCAAACTGGCTTTCACTTCTAGAACCTTTTGCTATTGCGGGAGCAGCTGCTGGAGCTTTTCAACCGAGCTGCAAGAGTGAAAAGTGTGATGGCATGTCTATCTGAGAAGGAAGGTTCGGTGCCGCAGCCTGTTGTGCACAATTTATATGCTGATAAGAGAAGGGGGTGCTTTTGGAACGTTTTCCTTCCTGACACTTCTGTCTCTGTGAGCTTTAGCTGCTTGGACTCAGGGATACCGAAGGTATGTGAAAGTGACTGGGATGCGAGAATCATGTTGCACAGGGAACAGGGAAGGTCAGCAAATGTTTCCTGTCCTGGCACATCTCTCAGTCTGAACTGCAGCTGCAGATGCTTCACTTCCGCCAAGGACTCTGCCACCTTGAGAGAAGGATGCGCTCTATGGAGTTGAGAAAGAAAGTGCGTCTCACTAGCTTCTTTCCTCTACTTCATAGACAGCAAAGGGGCTATGAAAGGCAGCACTGGCTTTTTGTTCTAGGACTTCTTCTTTACAAGCAGCTGCTGGATGTTTGGAAGGGGGTTTGGGATATGCAAAAATGAGAGGCTAAGATGGTAAGAGGGTAAGATGGAAGTCATCTGGCAAAAGCAGAGCTCACAAAAGGGCCAGCTGAGAAAGCTCTTGCTGCCTACAACTTCAACTGCACCCCTCAAAGCAGCAGCACACACGCTGCTCTCGGCACTTTCCTTCTCAGCTCTACGCACCATCCTAAGCCTTGCCTCTCCCACACTCAGGATCCAAAGACAACGGCACCAGGGACTGCTCACACACTAAAGGCACCAGGACAAAAGGCTCACCAGCTTGGCCTTTGCATTCCCGCTGACAGCTCCACAGCTTGAACCCAGAGAACTGCCTGCTGCCAACAGCCTTTCCAATCACTCTGAGCACCTCATGACAAGGAGTGTGGGGAATGAATCTCCAGCAGCCTCCTGCCCCAGGCTGTCCCCCGGGAGCAGCCCTGCTCCAGGCCGTGACTGCCACCTGCACAGCCAAAGGACCCAGAGCCGGTGTTACACACCACGGCTGTGCCTGGCACAGAGACACCAGTGGCCACACAAGTGGCCATGGCACTGTCCACACACAGTCCCTGCTGCTGCTCCCCCAGCCGCTGGCACCAACTCCCAGCCACCCACTCCTAAAGCCACGGGGCCCACTGGGACACTGCGGGGGCTCGTGGAAGCCAGCGGCCATTGTGACACAGCGGGGCTGCACAGAGCCCACGGTGCTTTGTGACCCGTGGCTCCCAGGAGAGCCTTTGTGATGCTGGGGAACTACAAGGAAGCCTGGCTCCTCTGTGACACCACCACAGAAGCTCAGGGGAGCCCTGGAGACTGTGCTGATGCTATTGAACCTGATGCAACCCTGCCTCCTCTGTGACACCACAGAAGCTCTTGGAGCCCTGGAGACCGTGGTGATGCTATGGAACCTGATGCAACCCTGCCTCCTCTGTGACACCACAGAACCTCTGGGAGCTCTGCAGACCGTGCTGATGCTATGGAACCTGATGCAACCCTGCCTCCACTGTGACACCACAGAAGCTCAGGGAGCCCTGGAGACTGTGGTGATGCTATGGAACCTGATGCAACCCTGCCTCCACTGTGACACCACAGAACCTCTGGGAGCCCTGGAGACCGTGCTGATGCTATGGAACCTGATGCAACCCTGCCTCCACTGTGACACCACAGAAGCTCGGGGAGCTCTGCAGACCGTGGGGATGCTGGCGAAGCTGACGGAACCCTGGGCACCACAGTGACGCTATGGAACCTGGTGGAACCGAGGGGCCACAGTGACACTGTGGGGCCTTTTGGAAGCAACAGGACCCTGGTGGGAAGCCACGGGATGATTAATCCTGCACGAACCTGCTCCAGGTGGGCTCCTCTCTCCCGGCTTCCACAGGTGCTGCTAGGATCCCACTCCGGCACTGGCTTGGCACGGGCTCACGGCTTCCTTTGGCAATGGCTCTGCTCCAGGATGGCATGCTGCAGAGAATGCAGGTAGATTTTGTGCTCACTCCTGGCATGCAGCTGGACAATAAAGCCTGATCCAGCCCCCCCTCAGCATATGTCCGGCTCTGGCATTGGGGCGGGGCAACTTTGGGAGCAGCCCCAGCCCTGCTCCTGCTCCCGGCTGGGCACCCAGCTGCTGGGACACAGGTGTGTCCTGATGCCACCGTCTACTCCTTTGAGAAGGGGAGGACAGAGTGCATCAGGGAGTTTGGTGTGGCTTACATGCGGCAAGGAGAAGGTGCAGCCCCAAACTGGCTTTCACTTCTAGAACCTTTTGCTATTGCGGGAGCAGCTGCTGGAGCTTTTCAACCGAGCTGCAAGAGTGAAAAGTGTGATGGCATGTCTATCTGAGAAGGAAGGTTCGGTGCCGCAGCCTGTTGTGCACAATTTATATGCTGATAAGAGAAGGGGGTGCTTTTGGAACGTTTTCCTTCCTGACACTTCTGTCTCTGTGAGCTTTAGCTGCTTGGACTCAGGGATACCGAAGGTATGTGAAAGTGACTGGGATGCGAGAATCATGTTGCACAGGGAACAGGGAAGGTCAGCAAATGTTTCCTGTCCTGGCACATCTCTCAGTCTGAACTGCAGCTGCAGATGCTTCACTTCCGCCAAGGACTCTGCCACCTTGAGAGAAGGATGCGCTCTATGGAGTTGAGAAAGAAAGTGCGTCTCACTAGCTTCTTTCCTCTACTTCATAGACAGCAAAGGGGCTATGAAAGGCAGCACTGGCTTTTTGTTCTAGGACTTCTTCTTTACAAGCAGCTGCTGGATGTTTGGAAGGGGGTTTGGGATATGCAAAAATGAGAGGCTAAGATGGTAAGAGGGTAAGATGGAAGTCATCTGGCAAAAGCAGAGCTCACAAAAGGGCCAGCTGAGAAAGCTCTTGCTGCCTACAACTTCAACTGCACCCCTCAAAGCAGCAGCACACACGCTGCTCTCGGCACTTTCCTTCTCAGCTCTACGCACCATCCTAAGCCTTGCCTCTCCCACACTCAGGATCCAAAGACAACGGCACCAGGGACTGCTCACACACTAAAGGCACCAGGACAAAAGGCTCACCAGCTTGGCCTTTGCATTCCCGCTGACAGCTCCACAGCTTGAACCCAGAGAACTGCCTGCTGCCAACAGCCTTTCCAATCACTCTGAGCACCTCATGACAAGGAGTGTGGGGAATGAATCTCCAGCAGCCTCCTGCCCCAGGCTGTCCCCCGGGAGCAGCCCTGCTCCAGGCCGTGACTGCCACCTGCACAGCCAAAGGACCCAGAGCCGGTGTTACACACCACGGCTGTGCCTGGCACAGAGACACCAGTGGCCACACAAGTGGCCATGGCACTGTCCACACACAGTCCCTGCTGCTGCTCCCCCAGCCGCTGGCACCAACTCCCAGCCACCCACTCCTAAAGCCACGGGGCCCACTGGGACACTGCGGGGGCTCGTGGAAGCCAGCGGCCATTGTGACACAGCGGGGCTGCACAGAGCCCACGGTGCTTTGTGACCCGTGGCTCCCAGGAGAGCCTTTGTGATGCTGGGGAACTACAAGGAAGCCTGGCTCCTCTGTGACACCACCACAGAAGCTCAGGGGAGCCCTGGAGACTGTGCTGATGCTATTGAACCTGATGCAACCCTGCCTCCTCTGTGACACCACAGAAGCTCTTGGAGCCCTGGAGACCGTGGTGATGCTATGGAACCTGATGCAACCCTGCCTCCTCTGTGACACCACAGAACCTCTGGGAGCTCTGCAGACCGTGCTGATGCTATGGAACCTGATGCAACCCTGCCTCCACTGTGACACCACAGAAGCTCAGGGAGCCCTGGAGACTGTGGTGATGCTATGGAACCTGATGCAACCCTGCCTCCACTGTGACACCACAGAACCTCTGGGAGCCCTGGAGACCGTGCTGATGCTATGGAACCTGATGCAACCCTGCCTCCACTGTGACACCACAGAAGCTCGGGGAGCTCTGCAGACCGTGGGGATGCTGGCGAAGCTGACGGAACCCTGGGCACCACAGTGACGCTATGGAACCTGGTGGAACCGAGGGGCCACAGTGACACTGTGGGGCCTTTTGGAAGCAACAGGACCCTGGTGGGAAGCCACGGGATGATTAATCCTGCACGAACCTGCTCCAGGTGGGCTCCTCTCTCCCGGCTTCCACAGGTGCTGCTAGGATCCCACTCCGGCACTGGCTTGGCACGGGCTCACGGCTTCCTTTGGCAATGGCTCTGCTCCAGGATGGCATGCTGCAGAGAATGCAGGTAGATTTTGTGCTCACTCCTGGCATGCAGCTGGACAATAAAGCCTGATCCAGCCCCCCCTCAGCATATGTCCGGCTCTGGCATTGGGGCGGGGCAACTTTGGGAGCAGCCCCAGCCCTGCTCCTGCTCCCGGCTGGGCACCCAGCTGCTGGGACACAGGTGTGTCCTGATGCCACCGTCTACTCCTTTGAGAAGGGGAGGACAGAGTGCATCAGGGAGTTTGGTGTGGCTTACATGCGGCAAGGAGAAGGTGCAGCCCCAAACTGGCTTTCACTTCTAGAACCTTTTGCTATTGCGGGAGCAGCTGCTGGAGCTTTTCAACCGAGCTGCAAGAGTGAAAAGTGTGATGGCATGTCTATCTGAGAAGGAAGGTTCGGTGCCGCAGCCTGTTGTGCACAATTTATATGCTGATAAGAGAAGGGGGTGCTTTTGGAACGTTTTCCTTCCTGACACTTCTGTCTCTGTGAGCTTTAGCTGCTTGGACTCAGGGATACCGAAGGTATGTGAAAGTGACTGGGATGCGAGAATCATGTTGCACAGGGAACAGGGAAGGTCAGCAAATGTTTCCTGTCCTGGCACATCTCTCAGTCTGAACTGCAGCTGCAGATGCTTCACTTCCGCCAAGGACTCTGCCACCTTGAGAGAAGGATGCGCTCTATGGAGTTGAGAAAGAAAGTGCGTCTCACTAGCTTCTTTCCTCTACTTCATAGACAGCAAAGGGGCTATGAAAGGCAGCACTGGCTTTTTGTTCTAGGACTTCTTCTTTACAAGCAGCTGCTGGATGTTTGGAAGGGGGTTTGGGATATGCAAAAATGAGAGGCTAAGATGGTAAGAGGGTAAGATGGAAGTCATCTGGCAAAAGCAGAGCTCACAAAAGGGCCAGCTGAGAAAGCTCTTGCTGCCTACAACTTCAACTGCACCCCTCAAAGCAGCAGCACACACGCTGCTCTCGGCACTTTCCTTCTCAGCTCTACGCACCATCCTAAGCCTTGCCTCTCCCACACTCAGGATCCAAAGACAACGGCACCAGGGACTGCTCACACACTAAAGGCACCAGGACAAAAGGCTCACCAGCTTGGCCTTTGCATTCCCGCTGACAGCTCCACAGCTTGAACCCAGAGAACTGCCTGCTGCCAACAGCCTTTCCAATCACTCTGAGCACCTCATGACAAGGAGTGTGGGGAATGAATCTCCAGCAGCCTCCTGCCCCAGGCTGTCCCCCGGGAGCAGCCCTGCTCCAGGCCGTGACTGCCACCTGCACAGCCAAAGGACCCAGAGCCGGTGTTACACACCACGGCTGTGCCTGGCACAGAGACACCAGTGGCCACACAAGTGGCCATGGCACTGTCCACACACAGTCCCTGCTGCTGCTCCCCCAGCCGCTGGCACCAACTCCCAGCCACCCACTCCTAAAGCCACGGGGCCCACTGGGACACTGCGGGGGCTCGTGGAAGCCAGCGGCCATTGTGACACAGCGGGGCTGCACAGAGCCCACGGTGCTTTGTGACCCGTGGCTCCCAGGAGAGCCTTTGTGATGCTGGGGAACTACAAGGAAGCCTGGCTCCTCTGTGACACCACCACAGAAGCTCAGGGGAGCCCTGGAGACCGTGCTGATGCTATTGAACCTGATGCAACCCTGCCTCCTCTGTGACACCACAGAAGCTCTTGGAGCCCTGGAGACCGTGGTGATGCTATGGAACCTGATGCAACCCTGCCTCCTCTGTGACACCACAGAACCTCTGGGAGCTCTGCAGACCGTGCTGATGCTATGGAACCTGATGCAACCCTGCCTCCTCTGTGACACCACAGAACCTCTGGGAGCCCTGGAGACCGTGCTGATGCTATGGAACCTGATGCAACCCTGCCTCCACTGTGACACCACAGAAGCTCAGGGAGCCCTGGAGACTGTGGTGATGCTATGGAACCTGATGCAACCCTGCCTCCACTGTGACACCACAGAACCTCTGGGAGCCCTGGAGACCGTGCTGATGCTATGGAACCTGATGCAACCCTGCCTCCACTGTGACACCACAGAAGCTCGGGGAGCTCTGCAGACCGTGGGGATGCTGGCGAAGCTGACGGAACCCTGGGCACCACAGTGACGCTATGGAACCTGGTGGAACCGAGGGGCCACAGTGACACTGTGGGGCCTTTTGGAAGCAACAGGACCCTGGTGGGAAGCCACGGGATGATTAATCCTGCACGAACCTGCTCCAGGTGGGCTCCTCTCTCCCGGCTTCCACAGGTGCTGCTAGGATCCCACTCCGGCACTGGCTTGGCACGGGCTCACGGCTTCCTTTGGCAATGGCTCTGCTCCAGGATGGCATGCTGCAGAGAATGCAGGTAGATTTTGTGCTCACTCCTGGCATGCAGCTGGACAATAAAGCCTGATCCAGCCCCCCCTCAGCATATGTCCGGCTCTGGCATTGGGGCGGGGCAACTTTGGGAGCAGCCCCAGCCCTGCTCCTGCTCCCGGCTGGGCACCCAGCTGCTGGGACACAGGTGTGTCCTGATGCCACCGTCTACTCCTTTGAGAAGGGGAGGACAGAGTGCATCAGGGAGTTTGGTGTGGCTTACATGCGGCAAGGAGAAGGTGCAGCCCCAAACTGGCTTTCACTTCTAGAACCTTTTGCTATTGCGGGAGCAGCTGCTGGAGCTTTTCAACCGAGCTGCAAGAGTGAAAAGTGTGATGGCATGTCTATCTGAGAAGGAAGGTTCGGTGCCGCAGCCTGTTGTGCACAATTTATATGCTGATAAGAGAAGGGGGTGCTTTTGGAACGTTTTCCTTCCTGACACTTCTGTCTCTGTGAGCTTTAGCTGCTTGGACTCAGGGATACCGAAGGTATGTGAAAGTGACTGGGATGCGAGAATCATGTTGCACAGGGAACAGGGAAGGTCAGCAAATGTTTCCTGTCCTGGCACATCTCTCAGTCTGAACTGCAGCTGCAGATGCTTCACTTCCGCCAAGGACTCTGCCACCTTGAGAGAAGGATGCGCTCTATGGAGTTGAGAAAGAAAGTGCGTCTCACTAGCTTCTTTCCTCTACTTCATAGACAGCAAAGGGGCTATGAAAGGCAGCACTGGCTTTTTGTTCTAGGACTTCTTCTTTACAAGCAGCTGCTGGATGTTTGGAAGGGGGTTTGGGATATGCAAAAATGAGAGGCTAAGATGGTAAGAGGGTAAGATGGAAGTCATCTGGCAAAAGCAGAGCTCACAAAAGGGCCAGCTGAGAAAGCTCTTGCTGCCTACAACTTCAACTGCACCCCTCAAAGCAGCAGCACACACGCTGCTCTCGGCACTTTCCTTCTCAGCTCTACGCACCATCCTAAGCCTTGCCTCTCCCACACTCAGGATCCAAAGACAACGGCACCAGGGACTGCTCACACACTAAAGGCACCAGGACAAAAGGCTCACCAGCTTGGCCTTTGCATTCCCGCTGACAGCTCCACAGCTTGAACCCAGAGAACTGCCTGCTGCCAACAGCCTTTCCAATCACTCTGAGCACCTCATGACAAGGAGTGTGGGGAATGAATCTCCAGCAGCCTCCTGCCCCAGGCTGTCCCCCGGGAGCAGCCCTGCTCCAGGCCGTGACTGCCACCTGCACAGCCAAAGGACCCAGAGCCGGTGTTACACACCACGGCTGTGCCTGGCACAGAGACACCAGTGGCCACACAAGTGGCCATGGCACTGTCCACACACAGTCCCTGCTGCTGCTCCCCCAGCCGCTGGCACCAACTCCCAGCCACCCACTCCTAAAGCCACGGGGCCCACTGGGACACTGCGGGGGCTCGTGGAAGCCAGCGGCCATTGTGACACAGCAATGCTGCACAGAGCCCACGGTGCTTTGTGACCCGTGGCTCCCAGGAGAGCCTTTGTGATCCTGGGGAACTACAAGGAAGCCTGGCTCCTCTGTGACACCACCACAGAAGCTCAGGGGAGCCCTGGAGACCGTGCTGATGCTATTGAACCTGATGCAACCCTGCCTCCTCTGTGACACCACAGAAGCTCTTGGAGCCCTGGAGACCGTGCTGATGCTATGGAACCTGATGCAACCCTGCCTCCTCTGTGACACCACAGAACCTCTGGGAGCCCTGGAGACCGTGCTGATGCTATGGAACCTGATGCAACCCTGCCTCCACTGTGACACCACAGAAGCTCAGGGAGCCCTGGAGACTGTGGTGATGCCATGGAACCTGATGCAACCCTGCCTCCACTGTGACACCACAGAACCTCTGGGAGCCCTGGAGACCGTGCTGATGCTATGGAACCTGATGCAACCCTGCCTCCACTGTGACACCACAGAAGCTCGGGGAGCTCTGCAGACCGTGGGGATGCTGGCGAAGCTGACGGAACCCTGGGCACCACAGTGACGCTATGGAACCTGGTGGAACCGAGGGGCCACAGTGACACTGTGGGGCCTTTTGGAAGCAACAGGACCCTGGTGGGAAGCCACGGGATGATTAATCCTGCACGAACCTGCTCCAGGTGGGCTCCTCTCTCCCGGCTTCCACAGGTGCTGCTAGGATCCCACTCCGGCACTGGCTTGGCACGGGCTCACGGCTTCCTTTGGCAATGGCTCTGCTCCAGGATGGCATGCTGCAGAGAATGCAGGTAGATTTTGTGCTCACTCCTGGCATGCAGCTGGACAATAAAGCCTGATCCAGCCCCCCCTCAGCATATGTCCGGCTCTGGCATTGGGGCGGGGCAACTTTGGGAGCAGCCCCAGCCCTGCTCCTGCTCCCGGCTGGGCACCCAGCTGCTGGGACACAGGTGTGTCCTGATGCCACCGTCTACTCCTTTGAGAAGGGGAGGACAGAGTGCATCAGGGAGTTTGGTGTGGCTTACATGCGGCAAGGAGAAGGTGCAGCCCCAAACTGGCTTTCACTTCTAGAACCTTTTGCTATTGCGGGAGCAGCTGCTGGAGCTTTTCAACCGAGCTGCAAGAGTGAAAAGTGTGATGGCATGTCTATCTGAGAAGGAAGGTTCGGTGCCGCAGCCTGTTGTGCACAATTTATATGCTGATAAGAGAAGGGGGTGCTTTTGGAACGTTTTCCTTCCTGACACTTCTGTCTCTGTGAGCTTTAGCTGCTTGGACTCAGGGATACCGAAGGTATGTGAAAGTGACTGGGATGCGAGAATCATGTTGCACAGGGAACAGGGAAGGTCAGCAAATGTTTCCTGTCCTGGCACATCTCTCAGTCTGAACTGCAGCTGCAGATGCTTCACTTCCGCCAAGGACTCTGCCACCTTGAGAGAAGGATGCGCTCTATGGAGTTGAGAAAGAAAGTGCGTCTCACTAGCTTCTTTCCTCTACTTCATAGACAGCAAAGGGGCTATGAAAGGCAGCACTGGCTTTTTGTTCTAGGACTTCTTCTTTACAAGCAGCTGCTGGATGTTTGGAAGGGGGTTTGGGATATGCAAAAATGAGAGGCTAAGATGGTAAGAGGGTAAGATGGAAGTCATCTGGCAAAAGCAGAGCTCACAAAAGGGCCAGCTGAGAAAGCTCTTGCTGCCTACAACTTCAACTGCACCCCTCAAAGCAGCAGCACACACGCTGCTCTCGGCACTTTCCTTCTCAGCTCTACGCACCATCCTAAGCCTTGCCTCTCCCACACTCAGGATCCAAAGACAACGGCACCAGGGACTGCTCACACACTAAAGGCACCAGGACAAAAGGCTCACCAGCTTGGCCTTTGCATTCCCGCTGACAGCTCCACAGCTTGAACCCAGAGAACTGCCTGCTGCCAACAGCCTTTCCAATCACTCTGAGCACCTCATGACAAGGAGTGTGGGGAATGAATCTCCAGCAGCCTCCTGCCCCAGGCTGTCCCCCGGGAGCAGCCCTGCTCCAGGCCGTGACTGCCACCTGCACAGCCAAAGGACCCAGAGCCGGTGTTACACACCACGGCTGTGCCTGGCACAGAGACACCAGTGGCCACACAAGTGGCCATGGCACTGTCCACACACAGTCCCTGCTGCTGCTCCCCCAGCCGCTGGCACCAACTCCCAGCCACCCACTCCTAAAGCCACGGGGCCCACTGGGACACTGCGGGGGCTCGTGGAAGCCAGCGGCCATTGTGACACAGCAATGCTGCACAGAGCCCACGGTGCTTTGTGACCCGTGGCTCCCAGGAGAGCCTTTGTGATCCTGGGGAACTACAAGGAAGCCTGGCTCCTCTGTGACACCACCACAGAAGCTCAGGGGAGCCCTGGAGACCGTGCTGATGCTATTGAACCTGATGCAACCCTGCCTCCTCTGTGACACCACAGAAGCTCTTGGAGCCCTGGAGACCGTGCTGATGCTATGGAACCTGATGCAACCCTGCCTCCTCTGTGACACCACAGAACCTCTGGGAGCCCTGGAGACCGTGCTGATGCTATGGAACCTGATGCAACCCTGCCTCCACTGTGACACCACAGAAGCTCAGGGAGCCCTGGAGACTGTGGTGATGCTATGGAACCTGATGCAACCCTGCCTCCACTGTGACACCACAGAACCTCTGGGAGCCCTGGAGACCGTGCTGATGCTATGGAACCTGATGCAACCCTGCCTCCACTGTGACACCACAGAAGCTCGGGGAGCTCTGCAGACCGTGGGGATGCTGGCGAAGCTGACGGAACCCTGGGCACCACAGTGACGCTATGGAACCTGGTGGAACCGAGGGGCCACAGTGACACTGTGGGGCCTTTTGGAAGCAACAGGACCCTGGTGGGAAGCCACGGGATGATTAATCCTGCACGAACCTGCTCCAGGTGGGCTCCTCTCTCCCGGCTTCCACAGGTGCTGCTAGGATCCCACTCCGGCACTGGCTTGGCACGGGCTCACGGCTTCCTTTGGCAATGGCTCTGCTCCAGGATGGCATGCTGCAGAGAATGCAGGTAGATTTTGTGCTCACTCCTGGCATGCAGCTGGACAATAAAGCCTGATCCAGCCCCCCCTCAGCATATGTCCGGCTCTGGCATTGGGGCGGGGCAACTTTGGGAGCAGCCCCAGCCCTGCTCCTGCTCCCGGCTGGGCACCCAGCTGCTGGGACACAGGTGTGTCCTGATGCCACCGTCTACTCCTTTGAGAAGGGGAGGACAGAGTGCATCAGGGAGTTTGGTGTGGCTTACATGCGGCAAGGAGAAGGTGCAGCCCCAAACTGGCTTTCACTTCTAGAACCTTTTGCTATTGCGGGAGCAGCTGCTGGAGCTTTTCAACCGAGCTGCAAGAGTGAAAAGTGTGATGGCATGTCTATCTGAGAAGGAAGGTTCGGTGCCGCAGCCTGTTGTGCACAATTTATATGCTGATAAGAGAAGGGGGTGCTTTTGGAACGTTTTCCTTCCTGACACTTCTGTCTCTGTGAGCTTTAGCTGCTTGGACTCAGGGATACCGAAGGTATGTGAAAGTGACTGGGATGCGAGAATCATGTTGCACAGGGAACAGGGAAGGTCAGCAAATGTTTCCTGTCCTGGCACATCTCTCAGTCTGAACTGCAGCTGCAGATGCTTCACTTCCGCCAAGGACTCTGCCACCTTGAGAGAAGGATGCGCTCTATGGAGTTGAGAAAGAAAGTGCGTCTCACTAGCTTCTTTCCTCTACTTCATAGACAGCAAAGGGGCTATGAAAGGCAGCACTGGCTTTTTGTTCTAGGACTTCTTCTTTACAAGCAGCTGCTGGATGTTTGGAAGGGGGTTTGGGATATGCAAAAATGAGAGGCTAAGATGGTAAGAGGGTAAGATGGAAGTCATCTGGCAAAAGCAGAGCTCACAAAAGGGCCAGCTGAGAAAGCTCTTGCTGCCTACAACTTCAACTGCACCCCTCAAAGCAGCAGCACACACGCTGCTCTCGGCACTTTCCTTCTCAGCTCTACGCACCATCCTAAGCCTTGCCTCTCCCACACTCAGGATCCAAAGACAACGGCACCAGGGACTGCTCACACACTAAAGGCACCAGGACAAAAGGCTCACCAGCTTGGCCTTTGCATTCCCGCTGACAGCTCCACAGCTTGAACCCAGAGAACTGCCTGCTGCCAACAGCCTTTCCAATCACTCTGAGCACCTCATGACAAGGAGTGTGGGGAATGAATCTCCAGCAGCCTCCTGCCCCAGGCTGTCCCCCGGGAGCAGCCCTGCTCCAGGCCGTGACTGCCACCTGCACAGCCAAAGGACCCAGAGCCGGTGTTACACACCACGGCTGTGCCTGGCACAGAGACACCAGTGGCCACACAAGTGGCCATGGCACTGTCCACACACAGTCCCTGCTGCTGCTCCCCCAGCCGCTGGCACCAACTCCCAGCCACCCACTCCTAAAGCCACGGGGCCCACTGGGACACTGCGGGGGCTCGTGGAAGCCAGCGGCCATTGTGACACAGCAATGCTGCACAGAGCCCACGGTGCTTTGTGACCCGTGGCTCCCAGGAGAGCCTTTGTGATCCTGGGGAACTACAAGGAAGCCTGGCTCCTCTGTGACACCACCACAGAAGCTCAGGGGAGCCCTGGAGACCGTGCTGATGCTATTGAACCTGATGCAACCCTGCCTCCTCTGTGACACCACAGAAGCTCTTGGAGCCCTGGAGACCGTGCTGATGCTATGGAACCTGATGCAACCCTGCCTCCTCTGTGACACCACAGAACCTCTGGGAGCCCTGGAGACCGTGCTGATGCTATGGAACCTGATGCAACCCTGCCTCCACTGTGACACCACAGAAGCTCAGGGAGCCCTGGAGACTGTGGTGATGCTATGGAACCTGATGCAACCCTGCCTCCACTGTGACACCACAGAACCTCTGGGAGCCCTGGAGACCGTGCTGATGCTATGGAACCTGATGCAACCCTGCCTCCACTGTGACACCACAGAAGCTCGGGGAGCTCTGCAGACCGTGGGGATGCTGGCGAAGCTGACGGAACCCTGGGCACCACAGTGACGCTATGGAACCTGGTGGAACCGAGGGGCCACAGTGACACTGTGGGGCCTTTTGGAAGCAACAGGACCCTGGTGGGAAGCCACGGGATGATTAATCCTGCACGAACCTGCTCCAGGTGGGCTCCTCTCTCCCGGCTTCCACAGGTGCTGCTAGGATCCCACTCCGGCACTGGCTTGGCACGGGCTCACGGCTTCCTTTGGCAATGGCTCTGCTCCAGGATGGCATGCTGCAGAGAATGCAGGTAGATTTTGTGCTCACTCCTGGCATGCAGCTGGACAATAAAGCCTGATCCAGCCCCCCCTCAGCATATGTCCGGCTCTGGCATTGGGGCGGGGCAACTTTGGGAGCAGCCCCAGCCCTGCTCCTGCTCCCGGCTGGGCACCCAGCTGCTGGGACACAGGTGTGTCCTGATGCCACCGTCTACTCCTTTGAGAAGGGGAGGACAGAGTGCATCAGGGAGTTTGGTGTGGCTTACATGCGGCAAGGAGAAGGTGCAGCCCCAAACTGGCTTTCACTTCTAGAACCTTTTGCTATTGCGGGAGCAGCTGCTGGAGCTTTTCAACCGAGCTGCAAGAGTGAAAAGTGTGATGGCATGTCTATCTGAGAAGGAAGGTTCGGTGCCGCAGCCTGTTGTGCACAATTTATATGCTGATAAGAGAAGGGGGTGCTTTTGGAACGTTTTCCTTCCTGACACTTCTGTCTCTGTGAGCTTTAGCTGCTTGGACTCAGGGATACCGAAGGTATGTGAAAGTGACTGGGATGCGAGAATCATGTTGCACAGGGAACAGGGAAGGTCAGCAAATGTTTCCTGTCCTGGCACATCTCTCAGTCTGAACTGCAGCTGCAGATGCTTCACTTCCGCCAAGGACTCTGCCACCTTGAGAGAAGGATGCGCTCTATGGAGTTGAGAAAGAAAGTGCGTCTCACTAGCTTCTTTCCTCTACTTCATAGACAGCAAAGGGGCTATGAAAGGCAGCACTGGCTTTTTGTTCTAGGACTTCTTCTTTACAAGCAGCTGCTGGATGTTTGGAAGGGGGTTTGGGATATGCAAAAATGAGAGGCTAAGATGGTAAGAGGGTAAGATGGAAGTCATCTGGCAAAAGCAGAGCTCACAAAAGGGCCAGCTGAGAAAGCTCTTGCTGCCTACAACTTCAACTGCACCCCTCAAAGCAGCAGCACACACGCTGCTCTCGGCACTTTCCTTCTCAGCTCTACGCACCATCCTAAGCCTTGCCTCTCCCACACTCAGGATCCAAAGACAACGGCACCAGGGACTGCTCACACACTAAAGGCACCAGGACAAAAGGCTCACCAGCTTGGCCTTTGCATTCCCGCTGACAGCTCCACAGCTTGAACCCAGAGAACTGCCTGCTGCCAACAGCCTTTCCAATCACTCTGAGCACCTCATGACAAGGAGTGTGGGGAATGAATCTCCAGCAGCCTCCTGCCCCAGGCTGTCCCCCGGGAGCAGCCCTGCTCCAGGCCGTGACTGCCACCTGCACAGCCAAAGGACCCAGAGCCGGTGTTACACACCACGGCTGTGCCTGGCACAGAGACACCAGTGGCCACACAAGTGGCCATGGCACTGTCCACACACAGTCCCTGCTGCTGCTCCCCCAGCCGCTGGCACCAACTCCCAGCCACCCACTCCTAAAGCCACGGGGCCCACTGGGACACTGCGGGGGCTCGTGGAAGCCAGCGGCCATTGTGACACAGCAATGCTGCACAGAGCCCACGGTGCTTTGTGACCCGTGGCTCCCAGGAGAGCCTTTGTGATGCTGGGGAACTACAAGGAAGCCTGGCTCCTCTGTGACACCACCACAGAAGCTCAGGGGAGCCCTGGAGACCGTGCTGATGCTATTGAACCTGATGCAACCCTGCCTCCTCTGTGACACCACAGAAGCTCTTGGAGCCCTGGAGACCGTGGTGATGCTATGGAACCTGATGCAACCCTGCCTCCTCTGTGACACCACAGAACCTCTGGGAGCCCTGGAGACCGTGCTGATGCTATGGAACCTGATGCAACCCTGCCTCCACTGTGACACCACAGAAGCTCAGGGAGCCCTGGAGACTGTGGTGATGCTATGGAACCTGATGCAACCCTGCCTCCACTGTGACACCACAGAACCTCTGGGAGCCCTGGAGACCGTGCTGATGCTATGGAACCTGATGCAACCCTGCCTCCACTGTGACACCACAGAAGCTCGGGGAGCTCTGCAGACCGTGGGGATGCTGGCGAAGCTGACGGAACCCTGGGCACCACAGTGACGCTATGGAACCTGGTGGAACCGAGGGGCCACAGTGACACTGTGGGGCCTTTTGGAAGCAACAGGACCCTGGTGGGAAGCCACGGGATGATTAATCCTGCACGAACCTGCTCCAGGTGGGCTCCTCTCTCCCGGCTTCCACAGGTGCTGCTAGGATCCCACTCCGGCACTGGCTTGGCACGGGCTCACGGCTTCCTTTGGCAATGGCTCTGCTCCAGGATGGCATGCTGCAGAGAATGCAGGTAGATTTTGTGCTCACTCCTGGCATGCAGCTGGACAATAAAGCCTGATCCAGCCCCCCCTCAGCATATGTCCGGCTCTGGCATTGGGGCGGGGCAACTTTGGGAGCAGCCCCAGCCCTGCTCCTGCTCCCGGCTGGGCACCCAGCTGCTGGGACACAGGTGTGTCCTGATGCCACCGTCTACTCCTTTGAGAAGGGGAGGACAGAGTGCATCAGGGAGTTTGGTGTGGCTTACATGCGGCAAGGAGAAGGTGCAGCCCCAAACTGGCTTTCACTTCTAGAACCTTTTGCTATTGCGGGAGCAGCTGCTGGAGCTTTTCAACCGAGCTGCAAGAGTGAAAAGTGTGATGGCATGTCTATCTGAGAAGGAAGGTTCGGTGCCGCAGCCTGTTGTGCACAATTTATATGCTGATAAGAGAAGGGGGTGCTTTTGCAACGTTTTCCTTCCTGACACTTCTGTCTCTGTGAGCTTTAGCTGCTTGGACTCAGGGATACCGAAGGTATGTGAAAGTGACTGGGATGCGAGAATCATGTTGCACAGGGAACAGGGAAGGTCAGCAAATGTTTCCTGTCCTGGCACATCTCTCAGTCTGAACTGCAGCTGCAGATGCTTCACTTCCGCCAAGGACTCTGCCACCTTGAGAGAAGGATGCGCTCTATGGAGTTGAGAAAGAAAGTGCGTCTCACTAGCTTCTTTCCTCTACTTCATAGACAGCAAAGGGGCTATGAAAGGCAGCACTGGCTTTTTGTTCTAGGACTTCTTCTTTACAAGCAGCTGCTGGATGTTTGGAAGGGGGTTTGGGATATGCAAAAATGAGAGGCTAAGATGGTAAGAGGGTAAGATGGAAGTCATCTGGCAAAAGCAGAGCTCACAAAAGGGCCAGCTGAGAAAGCTCTTGCTGCCTACAACTTCAACTGCACCCCTCAAAGCAGCAGCACACACGCTGCTCTCGGCACTTTCCTTCTCAGCTCTACGCACCATCCTAAGCCTTGCCTCTCCCACACTCAGGATCCAAAGACAACGGCACCAGGGACTGCTCACACACTAAAGGCACCAGGACAAAAGGCTCACCAGCTTGGCCTTTGCATTCCCGCTGACAGCTCCACAGCTTGAACCCAGAGAACTGCCTGCTGCCAACAGCCTTTCCAATCACTCTGAGCACCTCATGACAAGGAGTGTGGGGAATGAATCTCCAGCAGCCTCCTGCCCCAGGCTGTCCCCCGGGAGCAGCCCTGCTCCAGGCCGTGACTGCCACCTGCACAGCCAAAGGACCCAGAGCCGGTGTTACACACCACGGCTGTGCCTGGCACAGAGACACCAGTGGCCACACAAGTGGCCATGGCACTGTCCACACACAGTCCCTGCTGCTGCTCCCCCAGCCGCTGGCACCAACTCCCAGCCACCCACTCCTAAAGCCACGGGGCCCACTGGGACACTGCGGGGGCTCGTGGAAGCCAGCGGCCATTGTGACACAGCGGGGCTGCACAGAGCCCACGGTGCTTTGTGACCCGTGGCTCCCAGGAGAGCCTTTGTGATGCTGGGGAACTACAAGGAAGCCTGGCTCCTCTGTGACACCACCACAGAAGCTCAGGGGAGCCCTGGAGACTGTGCTGATGCTATTGAACCTGATGCAACCCTGCCTCCTCTGTGACACCACAGAAGCTCTTGGAGCCCTGGAGACCGTGGTGATGCTATGGAACCTGATGCAACCCTGCCTCCTCTGTGACACCACAGAACCTCTGGGAGCTCTGCAGACCGTGCTGATGCTATGGAACCTGATGCAACCCTGCCTCCACTGTGACACCACAGAAGCTCAGGGAGCCCTGGAGACTGTGGTGATGCTATGGAACCTGATGCAACCCTGCCTCCACTGTGACACCACAGAACCTCTGGGAGCCCTGGAGACCGTGCTGATGCTATGGAACCTGATGCAACCCTGCCTCCACTGTGACACCACAGAAGCTCGGGGAGCTCTGCAGACCGTGGGGATGCTGGCGAAGCTGACGGAACCCTGGGCACCACAGTGACGCTATGGAACCTGGTGGAACCGAGGGGCCACAGTGACACTGTGGGGCCTTTTGGAAGCAACAGGACCCTGGTGGGAAGCCACGGGATGATTAATCCTGCACGAACCTGCTCCAGGTGGGCTCCTCTCTCCCGGCTTCCACAGGTGCTGCTAGGATCCCACTCCGGCACTGGCTTGGCACGGGCTCACGGCTTCCTTTGGCAATGGCTCTGCTCCAGGATGGCATGCTGCAGAGAATGCAGGTAGATTTTGTGCTCACTCCTGGCATGCAGCTGGACAATAAAGCCTGATCCAGCCCCCCCTCAGCATATGTCCGGCTCTGGCATTGGGGCGGGGCAACTTTGGGAGCAGCCCCAGCCCTGCTCCTGCTCCCGGCTGGGCACCCAGCTGCTGGGACACAGGTGTGTCCTGATGCCACCGTCTACTCCTTTGAGAAGGGGAGGACAGAGTGCATCAGGGAGTTTGGTGTGGCTTACATGCGGCAAGGAGAAGGTGCAGCCCCAAACTGGCTTTCACTTCTAGAACCTTTTGCTATTGCGGGAGCAGCTGCTGGAGCTTTTCAACCGAGCTGCAAGAGTGAAAAGTGTGATGGCATGTCTATCTGAGAAGGAAGGTTCGGTGCCGCAGCCTGTTGTGCACAATTTATATGCTGATAAGAGAAGGGGGTGCTTTTGGAACGTTTTCCTTCCTGACACTTCTGTCTCTGTGAGCTTTAGCTGCTTGGACTCAGGGATACCGAAGGTATGTGAAAGTGACTGGGATGCGAGAATCATGTTGCACAGGGAACAGGGAAGGTCAGCAAATGTTTCCTGTCCTGGCACATCTCTCAGTCTGAACTGCAGCTGCAGATGCTTCACTTCCGCCAAGGACTCTGCCACCTTGAGAGAAGGATGCGCTCTATGGAGTTGAGAAAGAAAGTGCGTCTCACTAGCTTCTTTCCTCTACTTCATAGACAGCAAAGGGGCTATGAAAGGCAGCACTGGCTTTTTGTTCTAGGACTTCTTCTTTACAAGCAGCTGCTGGATGTTTGGAAGGGGGTTTGGGATATGCAAAAATGAGAGGCTAAGATGGTAAGAGGGTAAGATGGAAGTCATCTGGCAAAAGCAGAGCTCACAAAAGGGCCAGCTGAGAAAGCTCTTGCTGCCTACAACTTCAACTGCACCCCTCAAAGCAGCAGCACACACGCTGCTCTCGGCACTTTCCTTCTCAGCTCTACGCACCATCCTAAGCCTTGCCTCTCCCACACTCAGGATCCAAAGACAACGGCACCAGGGACTGCTCACACACTAAAGGCACCAGGACAAAAGGCTCACCAGCTTGGCCTTTGCATTCCCGCTGACAGCTCCACAGCTTGAACCCAGAGAACTGCCTGCTGCCAACAGCCTTTCCAATCACTCTGAGCACCTCATGACAAGGAGTGTGGGGAATGAATCTCCAGCAGCCTCCTGCCCCAGGCTGTCCCCCGGGAGCAGCCCTGCTCCAGGCTGTGACTGCCACCTGCACAGCCAAAGGACCCAGAGCCGGTGTTACACACCACGGCTGTGCCTGGCACAGAGACACCAGTGGCCACACAAGTGGCCATGGCACTGTCCACACACAGTCCCTGCTGCTGCTCCCCCAGCCGCTGGCACCAACTCCCAGCCACCCACTCCTAAAGCCACGGGGCCCACTGGGACACTGCGGGGGCTCGTGGAAGCCAGCGGCCATTGTGACACAGCGGGGCTGCACAGAGCCCACGGTGCTTTGTGACCCGTGGCTCCCAGGAGAGCCTTTGTGATGCTGGGGAACTACAAGGAAGCCTGGCTCCTCTGTGACACCACCACAGAAGCTCAGGGGAGCCCTGGAGACCGTGCTGATGCTATTGAACCTGATGCAACCCTGCCTCCTCTGTGACAACACAGAAGCTCTTGGAGCCCTGGAGACCGTGGTGATGCTATGGAACCTGATGCAACCCTGCCTCCTCTGTGACACCACAGAACCTCTGGGAGCTCTGCAGACCGTGCTGATGCTATGGAACCTGATGCAACCCTGCCTCCACTGTGACACCACAGAAGCTCAGGGAGCCCTGGAGACTGTGGTGATGCTATGGAACCTGATGCAACCCTGCCTCCACTGTGACACCACAGAACCTCTGGGAGCCCTGGAGACCGTGCTGATGCTATGGAACCTGATGCAACCCTGCCTCCACTGTGACACCACAGAAGCTCGGGGAGCTCTGCAGACCGTGGGGATGCTGGCGAAGCTGACGGAACCCTGGGCACCACAGTGACGCTATGGAACCTGGTGGAACCGAGGGGCCACAGTGACACTGTGGGGCCTTTTGGAAGCAACAGGACCCTGGTGGGAAGCCACGGGATGATTAATCCTGCACGAACCTGCTCCAGGTGGGCTCCTCTCTCCCGGCTTCCACAGGTGCTGCTAGGATCCCACTCCGGCACTGGCTTGGCACGGGCTCACGGCTTCCTTTGGCAATGGCTCTGCTCCAGGATGGCATGCTGCAGAGAATGCAGGTAGATTTTGTGCTCACTCCTGGCATGCAGCTGGACAATAAAGCCTGATCCAGCCCCCCCTCAGCATATGTCCGGCTCTGGCATTGGGGCGGGGCAACTTTGGGAGCAGCCCCAGCCCTGCTCCTGCTCCCGGCTGGGCACCCAGCTGCTGGGACACAGGTGTGTCCTGATGCCACCGTCTACTCCTTTGAGAAGGGGAGGACAGAGTGCATCAGGGAGTTTGGTGTGGCTTACATGCGGCAAGGAGAAGGTGCAGCCCCAAACTGGCTTTCACTTCTAGAACCTTTTGCTATTGCGGGAGCAGCTGCTGGAGCTTTTCAACCGAGCTGCAAGAGTGAAAAGTGTGATGGCATGTCTATCTGAGAAGGAAGGTTCGGTGCCGCAGCCTGTTGTGCACAATTTATATGCTGATAAGAGAAGGGGGTGCTTTTGGAACGTTTTCCTTCCTGACACTTCTGTCTCTGTGAGCTTTAGCTGCTTGGACTCAGGGATACCGAAGGTATGTGAAAGTGACTGGGATGCGAGAATCATGTTGCACAGGGAACAGGGAAGGTCAGCAAATGTTTCCTGTCCTGGCACATCTCTCAGTCTGAACTGCAGCTGCAGATGCTTCACTTCCGCCAAGGACTCTGCCACCTTGAGAGAAGGATGCGCTCTATGGAGTTGAGAAAGAAAGTGCGTCTCACTAGCTTCTTTCCTCTACTTCATAGACAGCAAAGGGGCTATGAAAGGCAGCACTGGCTTTTTGTTCTAGGACTTCTTCTTTACAAGCAGCTGCTGGATGTTTGGAAGGGGGTTTGGGATATGCAAAAATGAGAGGCTAAGATGGTAAGAGGGTAAGATGGAAGTCATCTGGCAAAAGCAGAGCTCACAAAAGGGCCAGCTGAGAAAGCTCTTGCTGCCTACAACTTCAACTGCACCCCTCAAAGCAGCAGCACACACGCTGCTCTCGGCACTTTCCTTCTCAGCTCTACGCACCATCCTAAGCCTTGCCTCTCCCACACTCAGGATCCAAAGACAACGGCACCAGGGACTGCTCACACACTAAAGGCACCAGGACAAAAGGCTCACCAGCTTGGCCTTTGCATTCCCGCTGACAGCTCCACAGCTTGAACCCAGAGAACTGCCTGCTGCCAACAGCCTTTCCAATCACTCTGAGCACCTCATGACAAGGAGTGTGGGGAATGAATCTCCAGCAGCCTCCTGCCCCAGGCTGTCCCCCGGGAGCAGCCCTGCTCCAGGCTGTGACTGCCACCTGCACAGCCAAAGGACCCAGAGCCGGTGTTACACACCACGGCTGTGCCTGGCACAGAGACACCAGTGGCCACACAAGTGGCCATGGCACTGTCCACACACAGTCCCTGCTGCTGCTCCCCCAGCCGCTGGCACCAACTCCCAGCCACCCACTCCTAAAGCCACGGGGCCCACTGGGACACTGCGGGGGCTCGTGGAAGCCAGCGGCCATTGTGACACAGCGGGGCTGCACAGAGCCCACGGTGCTTTGTGACCCGTGGCTCCCAGGAGAGCCTTTGTGATGCTGGGGAACTACAAGGAAGCCTGGCTCCTCTGTGACACCACCACAGAAGCTCAGGGGAGCCCTGGAGACCGTGCTGATGCTATTGAACCTGATGCAACCCTGCCTCCTCTGTGACACCACAGAAGCTCTTGGAGCCCTGGAGACCGTGCTGATGCTATGGAACCTGATGCAACCCTGCCTCCTCTGTGACACCACAGAACCTCTGGGAGCCCTGGAGACCGTGGTGATGCTATGGAACCTGATGCAACCCTGCCTCCACTGTGACACCACAGAAGCTCAGGGAGCCCTGGAGACTGTGGTGATGCTATGGAACCTGATGCAACCCTGCCTCCACTGTGACACCACAGAACCTCTGGGAGCCCTGGAGACCGTGCTGATGCTATGGAACCTGATGCAACCCTGCCTCCACTGTGACACCACAGAAGCTCAGGGAGCTCTGCAGACCGTGGGGATGCTGGCGAAGCTGACGGAACCCTGGGCACCACAGTGACGCTATGGAACCTGGTGGAACCGAGGGGCCACAGTGACACTGTGGGGCCTTTTGGAAGCAACAGGACCCTGGTGGGAAGCCACGGGATGATTAATCCTGCACGAACCTGCTCCAGGTGGGCTCCTCTCTCCCGGCTTCCACAGGTGCTGCTAGGATCCCACTCCGGCACTGGCTTGGCACGGGCTCACGGCTTCCTTTGGCAATGGCTCTGCTCCAGGATGGCATGCTGCAGAGAATGCAGGTAGATTTTGTGCTCACTCCTGGCATGCAGCTGGACAATAAAGCCTGATCCAGCCCCCCCTCAGCATATGTCCGGCTCTGGCATTGGGGCGGGGCAACTTTGGGAGCAGCCCCAGCCCTGCTCCTGCTCCCGGCTGGGCACCCAGCTGCTGGGACACAGGTGTGTCCTGATGCCACCGTCTACTCCTTTGAGAAGGGGAGGACAGAGTGCATCAGGGAGTTTGGTGTGGCTTACATGCGGCAAGGAGAAGGTGCAGCCCCAAACTGGCTTTCACTTCTAGAACCTTTTGCTATTGCGGGAGCAGCTGCTGGAGCTTTTCAACCGAGCTGCAAGAGTGAAAAGTGTGATGGCATGTCTATCTGAGAAGGAAGGTTCGGTGCCGCAGCCTGTTGTGCACAATTTATATGCTGATAAGAGAAGGGGGTGCTTTTGGAACGTTTTCCTTCCTGACACTTCTGTCTCTGTGAGCTTTAGCTGCTTGGACTCAGGGATACCGAAGGTATGTGAAAGTGACTGGGATGCGAGAATCATGTTGCACAGGGAACAGGGAAGGTCAGCAAATGTTTCCTGTCCTGGCACATCTCTCAGTCTGAACTGCAGCTGCAGATGCTTCACTTCCGCCAAGGACTCTGCCACCTTGAGAGAAGGATGCGCTCTATGGAGTTGAGAAAGAAAGTGCGTCTCACTAGCTTCTTTCCTCTACTTCATAGACAGCAAAGGGGCTATGAAAGGCAGCACTGGCTTTTTGTTCTAGGACTTCTTCTTTACAAGCAGCTGCTGGATGTTTGGAAGGGGGTTTGGGATATGCAAAAATGAGAGGCTAAGATGGTAAGAGGGTAAGATGGAAGTCATCTGGCAAAAGCAGAGCTCACAAAAGGGCCAGCTGAGAAAGCTCTTGCTGCCTACAACTTCAACTGCACCCCTCAAAGCAGCAGCACACACGCTGCTCTCGGCACTTTCCTTCTCAGCTCTACGCACCATCCTAAGCCTTGCCTCTCCCACACTCAGGATCCAAAGACAACGGCACCAGGGACTGCTCACACACTAAAGGCACCAGGACAAAAGGCTCACCAGCTTGGCCTTTGCATTCCCGCTGACAGCTCCACAGCTTGAACCCAGAGAACTGCCTGCTGCCAACAGCCTTTCCAATCACTCTGAGCACCTCATGACAAGGAGTGTGGGGAATGAATCTCCAGCAGCCTCCTGCCCCAGGCTGTCCCCCGGGAGCAGCCCTGCTCCAGGCTGTGACTGCCACCTGCACAGCCAAAGGACCCAGAGCCGGTGTTACACACCACGGCTGTGCCTGGCACAGAGACACCAGTGGCCACACAAGTGGCCATGGCACTGTCCACACACAGTCCCTGCTGCTGCTCCCCCAGCCGCTGGCACCAACTCCCAGCCACCCACTCCTAAAGCCACGGGGCCCACTGGGACACTGCGGGGGCTCGTGGAAGCCAGCGGCCATTGTGACACAGCGGGGCTGCACAGAGCCCACGGTGCTTTGTGACCCGTGGCTCCCAGGAGAGCCTTTGTGATGCTGGGGAACTACAAGGAAGCCTGGCTCCTCTGTGACACCACCACAGAAGCTCAGGGGAGCCCTGGAGACCGTGCTGATGCTATTGAACCTGATGCAACCCTGCCTCCTCTGTGACACCACAGAAGCTCTTGGAGCCCTGGAGACCGTGCTGATGCTATGGAACCTGATGCAACCCTGCCTCCTCTGTGACACCACAGAACCTCTGGGAGCCCTGGAGACCGTGGTGATGCTATGGAACCTGATGCAACCCTGCCTCCACTGTGACACCACAGAAGCTCAGGGAGCCCTGGAGACTGTGGTGATGCTATGGAACCTGATGCAACCCTGCCTCCACTGTGACACCACAGAACCTCTGGGAGCCCTGGAGACCGTGCTGATGCTATGGAACCTGATGCAACCCTGCCTCCACTGTGACACCACAGAAGCTCAGGGAGCTCTGCAGACCGTGGGGATGCTGGCGAAGCTGACGGAACCCTGGGCACCACAGTGACGCTATGGAACCTGGTGGAACCGAGGGGCCACAGTGACACTGTGGGGCCTTTTGGAAGCAACAGGACCCTGGTGGGAAGCCACGGGATGATTAATCCTGCACGAACCTGCTCCAGGTGGGCTCCTCTCTCCCGGCTTCCACAGGTGCTGCTAGGATCCCACTCCGGCACTGGCTTGGCACGGGCTCACGGCTTCCTTTGGCAATGGCTCTGCTCCAGGATGGCATGCTGCAGAGAATGCAGGTAGATTTTGTGCTCACTCCTGGCATGCAGCTGGACAATAAAGCCTGATCCAGCCCCCCCTCAGCATATGTCCGGCTCTGGCATTGGGGCGGGGCAACTTTGGGAGCAGCCCCAGCCCTGCTCCTGCTCCCGGCTGGGCACCCAGCTGCTGGGACACAGGTGTGTCCTGATGCCACCGTCTACTCCTTTGAGAAGGGGAGGACAGAGTGCATCAGGGAGTTTGGTGTGGCTTACATGCGGCAAGGAGAAGGTGCAGCCCCAAACTGGCTTTCACTTCTAGAACCTTTTGCTATTGCGGGAGCAGCTGCTGGAGCTTTTCAACCGAGCTGCAAGAGTGAAAAGTGTGATGGCATGTCTATCTGAGAAGGAAGGTTCGGTGCCGCAGCCTGTTGTGCACAATTTATATGCTGATAAGAGAAGGGGGTGCTTTTGGAACGTTTTCCTTCCTGACACTTCTGTCTCTGTGAGCTTTAGCTGCTTGGACTCAGGGATACCGAAGGTATGTGAAAGTGACTGGGATGCGAGAATCATGTTGCACAGGGAACAGGGAAGGTCAGCAAATGTTTCCTGTCCTGGCACATCTCTCAGTCTGAACTGCAGCTGCAGATGCTTCACTTCCGCCAAGGACTCTGCCACCTTGAGAGAAGGATGCGCTCTATGGAGTTGAGAAAGAAAGTGCGTCTCACTAGCTTCTTTCCTCTACTTCATAGACAGCAAAGGGGCTATGAAAGGCAGCACTGGCTTTTTGTTCTAGGACTTCTTCTTTACAAGCAGCTGCTGGATGTTTGGAAGGGGGTTTGGGATATGCAAAAATGAGAGGCTAAGATGGTAAGAGGGTAAGATGGAAGTCATCTGGCAAAAGCAGAGCTCACAAAAGGGCCAGCTGAGAAAGCTCTTGCTGCCTACAACTTCAACTGCACCCCTCAAAGCAGCAGCACACACGCTGCTCTCGGCACTTTCCTTCTCAGCTCTACGCACCATCCTAAGCCTTGCCTCTCCCACACTCAGGATCCAAAGACAACGGCACCAGGGACTGCTCACACACTAAAGGCACCAGGACAAAAGGCTCACCAGCTTGGCCTTTGCATTCCCGCTGACAGCTCCACAGCTTGAACCCAGAGAACTGCCTGCTGCCAACAGCCTTTCCAATCACTCTGAGCACCTCATGACAAGGAGTGTGGGGAATGAATCTCCAGCAGCCTCCTGCCCCAGGCTGTCCCCCGGGAGCAGCCCTGCTCCAGGCCGTGACTGCCACCTGCACAGCCAAAGGACCCAGAGCCGGTGTTACACACCACGGCTGTGCCTGACACAGAGACACCAGTGGCCACACAAGTGGCCATGGCACTGTCCACACACAGTCCCTGCTGCTGCTCCCCCAGCCGCTGGCACCAACTCCCAGCCACCCACTCCTAAAGCCACGGGGCCCACTGGGACACTGCGGGGGCTCGTGGAAGCCAGCGGCCATTGTGACACAGCGGGGCTGCACAGAGCCCACGGTGCTTTGTGACCCGTGGCTCCCAGGAGAGCCTTTGTGATGCTGGGGAACTACAAGGAAGCCTGGCTCCTCTGTGACACCACCACAGAAGCTCAGGGGAGCCCTGGAGACCGTGCTGATGCTATTGAACCTGATGCAACCCTGCCTCCTCTGTGACACCACAGAAGCTCTTGGAGCCCTGGAGACCGTGGTGATGCTATGGAACCTGAGGCAACCCTGCCTCCTCTGTGACACCACAGAACCTCTGGGAGCCCTGGAGACCGTGCTGATGCTATGGAACCTGATGCAACCCTGCCTCCACTGTGACACCACAGAAGCTCAGGGAGCCCTGGAGACTGTGGTGATGCTATGGAACCTGATGCAACCCTGCCTGCACTGTGACACCACAGAACCTCTGGGAGCCCTGGAGACCGTGCTGATGCTATGGAACCTGATGCAACCCTGCCTCCACTGTGACACCACAGAAGCTCGGGGAGCTCTGCAGACCGTGGGGATGCTGGCGAAGCTGACGGAACCCTGGGCACCACAGTGACGCTATGGAACCTGGTGGAACCGAGGGGCCACAGTGACACTGTGGGGCCTTTTGGAAGCAACAGGACCCTGGTGGGAAGCCACGGGATGATTAATCCTGCACGAACCTGCTCCAGGTGGGCTCCTCTCTCCCGGCTTCCACAGGTGCTGCTAGGATCCCACTCCGGCACTGGCTTGGCACGGGCTCACGGCTTCCTTTGGCAATGGCTCTGCTCCAGGATGGCATGCTGCAGAGAATGCAGGTAGATTTTGTGCTCACTCCTGGCATGCAGCTGGACAATAAAGCCTGATCCAGCCCCCCCTCAGCATATGTCCGGCTCTGGCATTGGGGCGGGGCAACTTTGGGAGCAGCCCCAGCCCTGCTCCTGCTCCCGGCTGGGCACCCAGCTGCTGGGACACAGGTGTGTCCTGATGCCACCGTCTACTCCTTTGAGAAGGGGAGGACAGAGTGCATCAGGGAGTTTGGTGTGGCTTACATGCGGCAAGGAGAAGGTGCAGCCCCAAACTGGCTTTCACTTCTAGAACCTTTTGCTATTGCGGGAGCAGCTGCTGGAGCTTTTCAACCGAGCTGCAAGAGTGAAAAGTGTGATGGCATGTCTATCTGAGAAGGAAGGTTCGGTGCCGCAGCCTGTTGTGCACAATTTATATGCTGATAAGAGAAGGGGGTGCTTTTGCAACGTTTTCCTTCCTGACACTTCTGTCTCTGTGAGCTTTAGCTGCTTGGACTCAGGGATACCGAAGGTATGTGAAAGTGACTGGGATGCGAGAATCATGTTGCACAGGGAACAGGGAAGGTCAGCAAATGTTTCCTGTCCTGGCACATCTCTCAGTCTGAACTGCAGCTGCAGATGCTTCACTTCCGCCAAGGACTCTGCCACCTTGAGAGAAGGATGCGCTCTATGGAGTTGAGAAAGAAAGTGCGTCTCACTAGCTTCTTTCCTCTACTTCATAGACAGCAAAGGGGCTATGAAAGGCAGCACTGGCTTTTTGTTCTAGGACTTCTTCTTTACAAGCAGCTGCTGGATGTTTGGAAGGGGGTTTGGGATATGCAAAAATGAGAGGCTAAGATGGTAAGAGGGTAAGATGGAAGTCATCTGGCAAAAGCAGAGCTCACAAAAGGGCCAGCTGAGAAAGCTCTTGCTGCCTACAACTTCAACTGCACCCCTCAAAGCAGCAGCACACACGCTGCTCTCGGCACTTTCCTTCTCAGCTCTACGCACCATCCTAAGCCTTGCCTCTCCCACACTCAGGATCCAAAGACAACGGCACCAGGGACTGCTCACACACTAAAGGCACCAGGACAAAAGGCTCACCAGCTTGGCCTTTGCATTCCCGCTGACAGCTCCACAGCTTGAACCCAGAGAACTGCCTGCTGCCAACAGCCTTTCCAATCACTCTGAGCACCTCATGACAAGGAGTGTGGGGAATGAATCTCCAGCAGCCTCCTGCCCCAGGCTGTCCCCCGGGAGCAGCCCTGCTCCAGGCCGTGACTGCCACCTGCACAGCCAAAGGACCCAGAGCCGGTGTTACACACCACGGCTGTGCCTGGCACAGAGACACCAGTGGCCACACAAGTGGCCATGGCACTGTCCACACACAGTCCCTGCTGCTGCTCCCCCAGCCGCTGGCACCAACTCCCAGCCACCCACTCCTAAAGCCACGGGGCCCACTGGGACACTGCGGGGGCTCGTGGAAGCCAGCGGCCATTGTGACACAGCGGGGCTGCACAGAGCCCACGGTGCTTTGTGACCCGTGGCTCCCAGGAGAGCCTTTGTGATGCTGGGGAACTACAAGGAAGCCTGGCTCCTCTGTGACACCACCACAGAAGCTCAGGGGAGCCCTGGAGACTGTGCTGATGCTATTGAACCTGATGCAACCCTGCCTCCTCTGTGACACCACAGAAGCTCTTGGAGCCCTGGAGACCGTGGTGATGCTATGGAACCTGATGCAACCCTGCCTCCTCTGTGACACCACAGAACCTCTGGGAGCTCTGCAGACCGTGCTGATGCTATGGAACCTGATGCAACCCTGCCTCCTCTGTGACACCACAGAACCTCTGGGAGCCCTGGAGACCGTGCTGATGCTATGGAACCTGATGCAACCCTGCCTCCACTGTGACACCACAGAAGCTCAGGGAGCCCTGGAGACTGTGGTGATGCTATGGAACCTGATGCAACCCTGCCTCCACTGTGACACCACAGAACCTCTGGGAGCCCTGGAGACCGTGCTGATGCTATGGAACCTGATGCAACCCTGCCTCCACTGTGACACCACAGAAGCTCGGGGAGCTCTGCAGACCGTGGGGATGCTGGCGAAGCTGACGGAACCCTGGGCACCACAGTGACGCTATGGAACCTGGTGGAACCGAGGGGCCACAGTGACACTGTGGGGCCTTTTGGAAGCAACAGGACCCTGGTGGGAAGCCACGGGATGATTAATCCTGCACGAACCTGCTCCAGGTGGGCTCCTCTCTCCCGGCTTCCACAGGTGCTGCTAGGATCCCACTCCGGCACTGGCTTGGCACGGGCTCACGGCTTCCTTTGGCAATGGCTCTGCTCCAGGATGGCATGCTGCAGAGAATGCAGGTAGATTTTGTGCTCACTCCTGGCATGCAGCTGGACAATAAAGCCTGATCCAGCCCCCCCTCAGCATATGTCCGGCTCTGGCATTGGGGCGGGGCAACTTTGGGAGCAGCCCCAGCCCTGCTCCTGCTCCCGGCTGGGCACCCAGCTGCTGGGACACAGGTGTGTCCTGATGCCACCGTCTACTCCTTTGAGAAGGGGAGGACAGAGTGCATCAGGGAGTTTGGTGTGGCTTACATGCGGCAAGGAGAAGGTGCAGCCCCAAACTGGCTTTCACTTCTAGAACCTTTTGCTATTGCGGGAGCAGCTGCTGGAGCTTTTCAACCGAGCTGCAAGAGTGAAAAGTGTGATGGCATGTCTATCTGAGAAGGAAGGTTCGGTGCCGCAGCCTGTTGTGCACAATTTATATGCTGATAAGAGAAGGGGGTGCTTTTGGAACGTTTTCCTTCCTGACACTTCTGTCTCTGTGAGCTTTAGCTGCTTGGACTCAGGGATACCGAAGGTATGTGAAAGTGACTGGGATGCGAGAATCATGTTGCACAGGGAACAGGGAAGGTCAGCAAATGTTTCCTGTCCTGGCACATCTCTCAGTCTGAACTGCAGCTGCAGATGCTTCACTTCCGCCAAGGACTCTGCCACCTTGAGAGAAGGATGCGCTCTATGGAGTTGAGAAAGAAAGTGCGTCTCACTAGCTTCTTTCCTCTACTTCATAGACAGCAAAGGGGCTATGAAAGGCAGCACTGGCTTTTTGTTCTAGGACTTCTTCTTTACAAGCAGCTGCTGGATGTTTGGAAGGGGGTTTGGGATATGCAAAAATGAGAGGCTAAGATGGTAAGAGGGTAAGATGGAAGTCATCTGGCAAAAGCAGAGCTCACAAAAGGGCCAGCTGAGAAAGCTCTTGCTGCCTACAACTTCAACTGCACCCCTCAAAGCAGCAGCACACACGCTGCTCTCGGCACTTTCCTTCTCAGCTCTACGCACCATCCTAAGCCTTGCCTCTCCCACACTCAGGATCCAAAGACAACGGCACCAGGGACTGCTCACACACTAAAGGCACCAGGACAAAAGGCTCACCAGCTTGGCCTTTGCATTCCCGCTGACAGCTCCACAGCTTGAACCCAGAGAACTGCCTGCTGCCAACAGCCTTTCCAATCACTCTGAGCACCTCATGACAAGGAGTGTGGGGAATGAATCTCCAGCAGCCTCCTGCCCCAGGCTGTCCCCCGGGAGCAGCCCTGCTCCAGGCCGTGACTGCCACCTGCACAGCCAAAGGACCCAGAGCCGGTGTTACACACCACGGCTGTGCCTGGCACAGAGACACCAGTGGCCACACAAGTGGCCATGGCACTGTCCACACACAGTCCCTGCTGCTGCTCCCCCAGCCGCTGGCACCAACTCCCAGCCACCCACTCCTAAAGCCACGGGGCCCACTGGGACACTGCGGGGGCTCGTGGAAGCCAGCGGCCATTGTGACACAGCAATGCTGCACAGAGCCCACGGTGCTTTGTGACCCGTGGCTCCCAGGAGAGCCTTTGTGATCCTGGGGAACTACAAGGAAGCCTGGCTCCTCTGTGACACCACCACAGAAGCTCAGGGGAGCCCTGGAGACCGTGCTGATGCTATTGAACCTGATGCAACCCTGCCTCCTCTGTGACACCACAGAAGCTCTTGGAGCCCTGGAGACCGTGGTGATGCTATGGAACCTGATGCAACCCTGCCTCCTCTGTGACACCACAGAACCTCTGGGAGCCCTGGAGACCGTGCTGATGCTATGGAACCTGATGCAACCCTGCCTCCACTGTGACACCACAGAAGCTCAGGGAGCCCTGGAGACTGTGGTGATGCTATGGAACCTGATGCAACCCTGCCTCCACTGTGACACCACAGAACCTCTGGGAGCCCTGGAGACCGTGCTGATGCTATGGAACCTGATGCAACCCTGCCTCCACTGTGACACCACAGAAGCTCGGGGAGCTCTGCAGACCGTGGGGATGCTGGCGAAGCTGACGGAACCCTGGGCACCACAGTGACGCTATGGAACCTGGTGGAACCGAGGGGCCACAGTGACACTGTGGGGCCTTTTGGAAGCAACAGGACCCTGGTGGGAAGCCACGGGATGATTAATCCTGCACGAACCTGCTCCAGGTGGGCTCCTCTCTCCCGGCTTCCACAGGTGCTGCTAGGATCCCACTCCGGCACTGGCTTGGCACGGGCTCACGGCTTCCTTTGGCAATGGCTCTGCTCCAGGATGGCATGCTGCAGAGAATGCAGGTAGATTTTGTGCTCACTCCTGGCATGCAGCTGGACAATAAAGCCTGATCCAGCCCCCCCTCAGCATATGTCCGGCTCTGGCATTGGGGCGGGGCAACTTTGGGAGCAGCCCCAGCCCTGCTCCTGCTCCCGGCTGGGCACCCAGCTGCTGGGACACAGGTGTGTCCTGATGCCACCGTCTACTCCTTTGAGAAGGGGAGGACAGAGTGCATCAGGGAGTTTGGTGTGGCTTACATGCGGCAAGGAGAAGGTGCAGCCCCAAACTGGCTTTCACTTCTAGAACCTTTTGCTATTGCGGGAGCAGCTGCTGGAGCTTTTCAACCGAGCTGCAAGAGTGAAAAGTGTGATGGCATGTCTATCTGAGAAGGAAGGTTCGGTGCCGCAGCCTGTTGTGCACAATTTATATGCTGATAAGAGAAGGGGGTGCTTTTGGAACGTTTTCCTTCCTGACACTTCTGTCTCTGTGAGCTTTAGCTGCTTGGACTCAGGGATACCGAAGGTATGTGAAAGTGACTGGGATGCGAGAATCATGTTGCACAGGGAACAGGGAAGGTCAGCAAATGTTTCCTGTCCTGGCACATCTCTCAGTCTGAACTGCAGCTGCAGATGCTTCACTTCCGCCAAGGACTCTGCCACCTTGAGAGAAGGATGCGCTCTATGGAGTTGAGAAAGAAAGTGCGTCTCACTAGCTTCTTTCCTCTACTTCATAGACAGCAAAGGGGCTATGAAAGGCAGCACTGGCTTTTTGTTCTAGGACTTCTTCTTTACAAGCAGCTGCTGGATGTTTGGAAGGGGGTTTGGGATATGCAAAAATGAGAGGCTAAGATGGTAAGAGGGTAAGATGGAAGTCATCTGGCAAAAGCAGAGCTCACAAAAGGGCCAGCTGAGAAAGCTCTTGCTGCCTACAACTTCAACTGCACCCCTCAAAGCAGCAGCACACACGCTGCTCTCGGCACTTTCCTTCTCAGCTCTACGCACCATCCTAAGCCTTGCCTCTCCCACACTCAGGATCCAAAGACAACGGCACCAGGGACTGCTCACACACTAAAGGCACCAGGACAAAAGGCTCACCAGCTTGGCCTTTGCATTCCCGCTGACAGCTCCACAGCTTGAACCCAGAGAACTGCCTGCTGCCAACAGCCTTTCCAATCACTCTGAGCACCTCATGACAAGGAGTGTGGGGAATGAATCTCCAGCAGCCTCCTGCCCCAGGCTGTCCCCCGGGAGCAGCCCTGCTCCAGGCCGTGACTGCCACCTGCACAGCCAAAGGACCCAGAGCCGGTGTTACACACCACGGCTGTGCCTGGCACAGAGACACCAGTGGCCACACAAGTGGCCATGGCACTGTCCACACACAGTCCCTGCTGCTGCTCCCCCAGCCGCTGGCACCAACTCCCAGCCACCCACTCCTAAAGCCACGGGGCCCACTGGGACACTGCGGGGGCTCGTGGAAGCCAGCGGCCATTGTGACACAGCAATGCTGCACAGAGCCCACGGTGCTTTGTGACCCGTGGCTCCCAGGAGAGCCTTTGTGATCCTGGGGAACTACAAGGAAGCCTGGCTCCTCTGTGACACCACCACAGAAGCTCAGGGGAGCCCTGGAGACCGTGCTGATGCTATTGAACCTGATGCAACCCTGCCTCCTCTGTGACACCACAGAAGCTCTTGGAGCCCTGGAGACCGTGCTGATGCTATGGAACCTGATGCAACCCTGCCTCCTCTGTGACACCACAGAAGCTCTTGGAGCCCTGGAGACCGTGCTGATGCTATGGAACCTGATGCAACCCTGCCTCCACTGTGACACCACAGAAGCTCAGGGAGCCCTGGAGACTGTGGTGATGCTATGGAACCTGATGCAACCCTGCCTCCACTGTGACACCACAGAACCTCTGGGAGCCCTGGAGACCGTGCTGATGCTATGGAACCTGATGCAACCCTGCCTCCACTGTGACACCACAGAAGCTCGGGGAGCTCTGCAGACCGTGGGGATGCTGGCGAAGCTGACGGAACCCTGGGCACCACAGTGACGCTATGGAACCTGGTGGAACCGAGGGGCCACAGTGACACTGTGGGGCCTTTTGGAAGCAACAGGACCCTGGTGGGAAGCCACGGGATGATTAATCCTGCACGAACCTGCTCCAGGTGGGCTCCTCTCTCCCGGCTTCCACAGGTGCTGCTAGGATCCCACTCCGGCACTGGCTTGGCACGGGCTCACGGCTTCCTTTGGCAATGGCTCTGCTCCAGGATGGCATGCTGCAGAGAATGCAGGTAGATTTTGTGCTCACTCCTGGCATGCAGCTGGACAATAAAGCCTGATCCAGCCCCCCCTCAGCATATGTCCGGCTCTGGCATTGGGGCGGGGCAACTTTGGGAGCAGCCCCAGCCCTGCTCCTGCTCCCGGCTGGGCACCCAGCTGCTGGGACACAGGTGTGTCCTGATGCCACCGTCTACTCCTTTGAGAAGGGGAGGACAGAGTGCATCAGGGAGTTTGGTGTGGCTTACATGCGGCAAGGAGAAGGTGCAGCCCCAAACTGGCTTTCACTTCTAGAACCTTTTGCTATTGCGGGAGCAGCTGCTGGAGCTTTTCAACCGAGCTGCAAGAGTGAAAAGTGTGATGGCATGTCTATCTGAGAAGGAAGGTTCGGTGCCGCAGCCTGTTGTGCACAATTTATATGCTGATAAGAGAAGGGGGTGCTTTTGGAACGTTTTCCTTCCTGACACTTCTGTCTCTGTGAGCTTTAGCTGCTTGGACTCAGGGATACCGAAGGTATGTGAAAGTGACTGGGATGCGAGAATCATGTTGCACAGGGAACAGGGAAGGTCAGCAAATGTTTCCTGTCCTGGCACATCTCTCAGTCTGAACTGCAGCTGCAGATGCTTCACTTCCGCCAAGGACTCTGCCACCTTGAGAGAAGGATGCGCTCTATGGAGTTGAGAAAGAAAGTGCGTCTCACTAGCTTCTTTCCTCTACTTCATAGACAGCAAAGGGGCTATGAAAGGCAGCACTGGCTTTTTGTTCTAGGACTTCTTCTTTACAAGCAGCTGCTGGATGTTTGGAAGGGGGTTTGGGATATGCAAAAATGAGAGGCTAAGATGGTAAGAGGGTAAGATGGAAGTCATCTGGCAAAAGCAGAGCTCACAAAAGGGCCAGCTGAGAAAGCTCTTGCTGCCTACAACTTCAACTGCACCCCTCAAAGCAGCAGCACACACGCTGCTCTCGGCACTTTCCTTCTCAGCTCTACGCACCATCCTAAGCCTTGCCTCTCCCACACTCAGGATCCAAAGACAACGGCACCAGGGACTGCTCACACACTAAAGGCACCAGGACAAAAGGCTCACCAGCTTGGCCTTTGCATTCCCGCTGACAGCTCCACAGCTTGAACCCAGAGAACTGCCTGCTGCCAACAGCCTTTCCAATCACTCTGAGCACCTCATGACAAGGAGTGTGGGGAATGAATCTCCAGCAGCCTCCTGCCCCAGGCTGTCCCCCGGGAGCAGCCCTGCTCCAGGCCGTGACTGCCACCTGCACAGCCAAAGGACCCAGAGCCGGTGTTACACACCACGGCTGTGCCTGGCACAGAGACACCAGTGGCCACACAAGTGGCCATGGCACTGTCCACACACAGTCCCTGCTGCTGCTCCCCCAGCCGCTGGCACCAACTCCCAGCCACCCACTCCTAAAGCCACGGGGCCCACTGGGACACTGCGGGGGCTCGTGGAAGCCAGCGGCCATTGTGACACAGCGGGGCTGCACAGAGCCCACGGTGCTTTGTGACCCGTGGCTCCCAGGAGAGCCTTTGTGATGCTGGGGAACTACAAGGAAGCCTGGCTCCTCTGTGACACCACCACAGAAGCTCAGGGGAGCCCTGGAGACTGTGCTGATGCTATTGAACCTGATGCAACCCTGCCTCCTCTGTGACACCACAGAAGCTCTTGGAGCCCTGGAGACCGTGGTGATGCTATGGAACCTGATGCAACCCTGCCTCCTCTGTGACACCACAGAACCTCTGGGAGCTCTGCAGACCGTGCTGATGCTATGGAACCTGATGCAACCCTGCCTCCACTGTGACACCACAGAAGCTCAGGGAGCCCTGGAGACTGTGGTGATGCTATGGAACCTGATGCAACCCTGCCTCCACTGTGACACCACAGAACCTCTGGGAGCCCTGGAGACCGTGCTGATGCTATGGAACCTGATGCAACCCTGCCTCCACTGTGACACCACAGAAGCTCGGGGAGCTCTGCAGACCGTGGGGATGCTGGCGAAGCTGACGGAACCCTGGGCACCACAGTGACGCTATGGAACCTGGTGGAACCGAGGGGCCACAGTGACACTGTGGGGCCTTTTGGAAGCAACAGGACCCTGGTGGGAAGCCACGGGATGATTAATCCTGCACGAACCTGCTCCAGGTGGGCTCCTCTCTCCCGGCTTCCACAGGTGCTGCTAGGATCCCACTCCGGCACTGGCTTGGCACGGGCTCACGGCTTCCTTTGGCAATGGCTCTGCTCCAGGATGGCATGCTGCAGAGAATGCAGGTAGATTTTGTGCTCACTCCTGGCATGCAGCTGGACAATAAAGCCTGATCCAGCCCCCCCTCAGCATATGTCCGGCTCTGGCATTGGGGCGGGGCAACTTTGGGAGCAGCCCCAGCCCTGCTCCTGCTCCCGGCTGGGCACCCAGCTGCTGGGACACAGGTGTGTCCTGATGCCACCGTCTACTCCTTTGAGAAGGGGAGGACAGAGTGCATCAGGGAGTTTGGTGTGGCTTACATGCGGCAAGGAGAAGGTGCAGCCCCAAACTGGCTTTCACTTCTAGAACCTTTTGCTATTGCGGGAGCAGCTGCTGGAGCTTTTCAACCGAGCTGCAAGAGTGAAAAGTGTGATGGCATGTCTATCTGAGAAGGAAGGTTCGGTGCCGCAGCCTGTTGTGCACAATTTATATGCTGATAAGAGAAGGGGGTGCTTTTGGAACGTTTTCCTTCCTGACACTTCTGTCTCTGTGAGCTTTAGCTGCTTGGACTCAGGGATACCGAAGGTATGTGAAAGTGACTGGGATGCGAGAATCATGTTGCACAGGGAACAGGGAAGGTCAGCAAATGTTTCCTGTCCTGGCACATCTCTCAGTCTGAACTGCAGCTGCAGATGCTTCACTTCCGCCAAGGACTCTGCCACCTTGAGAGAAGGATGCGCTCTATGGAGTTGAGAAAGAAAGTGCGTCTCACTAGCTTCTTTCCTCTACTTCATAGACAGCAAAGGGGCTATGAAAGGCAGCACTGGCTTTTTGTTCTAGGACTTCTTCTTTACAAGCAGCTGCTGGATGTTTGGAAGGGGGTTTGGGATATGCAAAAATGAGAGGCTAAGATGGTAAGAGGGTAAGATGGAAGTCATCTGGCAAAAGCAGAGCTCACAAAAGGGCCAGCTGAGAAAGCTCTTGCTGCCTACAACTTCAACTGCACCCCTCAAAGCAGCAGCACACACGCTGCTCTCGGCACTTTCCTTCTCAGCTCTACGCACCATCCTAAGCCTTGCCTCTCCCACACTCAGGATCCAAAGACAACGGCACCAGGGACTGCTCACACACTAAAGGCACCAGGACAAAAGGCTCACCAGCTTGGCCTTTGCATTCCCGCTGACAGCTCCACAGCTTGAACCCAGAGAACTGCCTGCTGCCAACAGCCTTTCCAATCACTCTGAGCACCTCATGACAAGGAGTGTGGGGAATGAATCTCCAGCAGCCTCCTGCCCCAGGCTGTCCCCCGGGAGCAGCCCTGCTCCAGGCCGTGACTGCCACCTGCACAGCCAAAGGACCCAGAGCCGGTGTTACACACCACGGCTGTGCCTGGCACAGAGACACCAGTGGCCACACAAGTGGCCATGGCACTGTCCACACACAGTCCCTGCTGCTGCTCCCCCAGCCGCTGGCACCAACTCCCAGCCACCCACTCCTAAAGCCACGGGGCCCACTGGGACACTGCGGGGGCTCGTGGAAGCCAGCGGCCATTGTGACACAGCGGGGCTGCACAGAGCCCACGGTGCTTTGTGACCCGTGGCTCCCAGGAGAGCCTTTGTGATGCTGGGGAACTACAAGGAAGCCTGGCTCCTCTGTGACACCACCACAGAAGCTCAGGGGAGCCCTGGAGACTGTGCTGATGCTATTGAACCTGATGCAACCCTGCCTCCTCTGTGACACCACAGAAGCTCTTGGAGCCCTGGAGACCGTGGTGATGCTATGGAACCTGATGCAACCCTGCCTCCTCTGTGACACCACAGAACCTCTGGGAGCTCTGCAGACCGTGCTGATGCTATGGAACCTGATGCAACCCTGCCTCCACTGTGACACCACAGAAGCTCAGGGAGCCCTGGAGACTGTGGTGATGCTATGGAACCTGATGCAACCCTGCCTCCACTGTGACACCACAGAACCTCTGGGAGCCCTGGAGACCGTGCTGATGCTATGGAACCTGATGCAACCCTGCCTCCACTGTGACACCACAGAAGCTCGGGGAGCTCTGCAGACCGTGGGGATGCTGGCGAAGCTGACGGAACCCTGGGCACCACAGTGACGCTATGGAACCTGGTGGAACCGAGGGGCCACAGTGACACTGTGGGGCCTTTTGGAAGCAACAGGACCCTGGTGGGAAGCCACGGGATGATTAATCCTGCACGAACCTGCTCCAGGTGGGCTCCTCTCTCCCGGCTTCCACAGGTGCTGCTAGGATCCCACTCCGGCACTGGCTTGGCACGGGCTCACGGCTTCCTTTGGCAATGGCTCTGCTCCAGGATGGCATGCTGCAGAGAATGCAGGTAGATTTTGTGCTCACTCCTGGCATGCAGCTGGACAATAAAGCCTGATCCAGCCCCCCCTCAGCATATGTCCGGCTCTGGCATTGGGGCGGGGCAACTTTGGGAGCAGCCCCAGCCCTGCTCCTGCTCCCGGCTGGGCACCCAGCTGCTGGGACACAGGTGTGTCCTGATGCCACCGTCTACTCCTTTGAGAAGGGGAGGACAGAGTGCATCAGGGAGTTTGGTGTGGCTTACATGCGGCAAGGAGAAGGTGCAGCCCCAAACTGGCTTTCACTTCTAGAACCTTTTGCTATTGCGGGAGCAGCTGCTGGAGCTTTTCAACCGAGCTGCAAGAGTGAAAAGTGTGATGGCATGTCTATCTGAGAAGGAAGGTTCGGTGCCGCAGCCTGTTGTGCACAATTTATATGCTGATAAGAGAAGGGGGTGCTTTTGGAACGTTTTCCTTCCTGACACTTCTGTCTCTGTGAGCTTTAGCTGCTTGGACTCAGGGATACCGAAGGTATGTGAAAGTGACTGGGATGCGAGAATCATGTTGCACAGGGAACAGGGAAGGTCAGCAAATGTTTCCTGTCCTGGCACATCTCTCAGTCTGAACTGCAGCTGCAGATGCTTCACTTCCGCCAAGGACTCTGCCACCTTGAGAGAAGGATGCGCTCTATGGAGTTGAGAAAGAAAGTGCGTCTCACTAGCTTCTTTCCTCTACTTCATAGACAGCAAAGGGGCTATGAAAGGCAGCACTGGCTTTTTGTTCTAGGACTTCTTCTTTACAAGCAGCTGCTGGATGTTTGGAAGGGGGTTTGGGATATGCAAAAATGAGAGGCTAAGATGGTAAGAGGGTAAGATGGAAGTCATCTGGCAAAAGCAGAGCTCACAAAAGGGCCAGCTGAGAAAGCTCTTGCTGCCTACAACTTCAACTGCACCCCTCAAAGCAGCAGCACACACGCTGCTCTCGGCACTTTCCTTCTCAGCTCTACGCACCATCCTAAGCCTTGCCTCTCCCACACTCAGGATCCAAAGACAACGGCACCAGGGACTGCTCACACACTAAAGGCACCAGGACAAAAGGCTCACCAGCTTGGCCTTTGCATTCCCGCTGACAGCTCCACAGCTTGAACCCAGAGAACTGCCTGCTGCCAACAGCCTTTCCAATCACTCTGAGCACCTCATGACAAGGAGTGTGGGGAATGAATCTCCAGCAGCCTCCTGCCCCAGGCTGTCCCCCGGGAGCAGCCCTGCTCCAGGCCGTGACTGCCACCTGCACAGCCAAAGGACCCAGAGCCGGTGTTACACACCACGGCTGTGCCTGGCACAGAGACACCAGTGGCCACACAAGTGGCCATGGCACTGTCCACACACAGTCCCTGCTGCTGCTCCCCCAGCCGCTGGCACCAACTCCCAGCCACCCACTCCTAAAGCCACGGGGCCCACTGGGACACTGCGGGGGCTCGTGGAAGCCAGCGGCCATTGTGACACAGCAATGCTGCACAGAGCCCACGGTGCTTTGTGACCCGTGGCTCCCAGGAGAGCCTTTGTGATCCTGGGGAACTACAAGGAAGCCTGGCTCCTCTGTGACACCACCACAGAAGCTCAGGGGAGCCCTGGAGACCGTGCTGATGCTATTGAACCTGATGCAACCCTGCCTCCTCTGTGACACCACAGAAGCTCTTGGAGCCCTGGAGACCGTGCTGATGCTATGGAACCTGATGCAACCCTGCCTCCTCTGTGACACCACAGAACCTCTGGGAGCCCTGGAGACCGTGCTGATGCTATGGAACCTGATGCAACCCTGCCTCCACTGTGACACCACAGAAGCTCAGGGAGCCCTGGAGACTGTGGTGATGCTATGGAACCTGATGCAACCCTGCCTCCACTGTGACACCACAGAACCTCTGGGAGCCCTGGAGACCGTGCTGATGCTATGGAACCTGATGCAACCCTGCCTCCACTGTGACACCACAGAAGCTCGGGGAGCTCTGCAGACCGTGGGGATGCTGGCGAAGCTGACGGAACCCTGGGCACCACAGTGACGCTATGGAACCTGGTGGAACCGAGGGGCCACAGTGACACTGTGGGGCCTTTTGGAAGCAACAGGACCCTGGTGGGAAGCCACGGGATGATTAATCCTGCACGAACCTGCTCCAGGTGGGCTCCTCTCTCCCGGCTTCCACAGGTGCTGCTAGGATCCCACTCCGGCACTGGCTTGGCACGGGCTCACGGCTTCCTTTGGCAATGGCTCTGCTCCAGGATGGCATGCTGCAGAGAATGCAGGTAGATTTTGTGCTCACTCCTGGCATGCAGCTGGACAATAAAGCCTGATCCAGCCCCCCCTCAGCATATGTCCGGCTCTGGCATTGGGGCGGGGCAACTTTGGGAGCAGCCCCAGCCCTGCTCCTGCTCCCGGCTGGGCACCCAGCTGCTGGGACACAGGTGTGTCCTGATGCCACCGTCTACTCCTTTGAGAAGGGGAGGACAGAGTGCATCAGGGAGTTTGGTGTGGCTTACATGCGGCAAGGAGAAGGTGCAGCCCCAAACTGGCTTTCACTTCTAGAACCTTTTGCTATTGCGGGAGCAGCTGCTGGAGCTTTTCAACCGAGCTGCAAGAGTGAAAAGTGTGATGGCATGTCTATCTGAGAAGGAAGGTTCGGTGCCGCAGCCTGTTGTGCACAATTTATATGCTGATAAGAGAAGGGGGTGCTTTTGGAACGTTTTCCTTCCTGACACTTCTGTCTCTGTGAGCTTTAGCTGCTTGGACTCAGGGATACCGAAGGTATGTGAAAGTGACTGGGATGCGAGAATCATGTTGCACAGGGAACAGGGAAGGTCAGCAAATGTTTCCTGTCCTGGCACATCTCTCAGTCTGAACTGCAGCTGCAGATGCTTCACTTCCGCCAAGGACTCTGCCACCTTGAGAGAAGGATGCGCTCTATGGAGTTGAGAAAGAAAGTGCGTCTCACTAGCTTCTTTCCTCTACTTCATAGACAGCAAAGGGGCTATGAAAGGCAGCACTGGCTTTTTGTTCTAGGACTTCTTCTTTACAAGCAGCTGCTGGATGTTTGGAAGGGGGTTTGGGATATGCAAAAATGAGAGGCTAAGATGGTAAGAGGGTAAGATGGAAGTCATCTGGCAAAAGCAGAGCTCACAAAAGGGCCAGCTGAGAAAGCTCTTGCTGCCTACAACTTCAACTGCACCCCTCAAAGCAGCAGCACACACGCTGCTCTCGGCACTTTCCTTCTCAGCTCTACGCACCATCCTAAGCCTTGCCTCTCCCACACTCAGGATCCAAAGACAACGGCACCAGGGACTGCTCACACACTAAAGGCACCAGGACAAAAGGCTCACCAGCTTGGCCTTTGCATTCCCGCTGACAGCTCCACAGCTTGAACCCAGAGAACTGCCTGCTGCCAACAGCCTTTCCAATCACTCTGAGCACCTCATGACAAGGAGTGTGGGGAATGAATCTCCAGCAGCCTCCTGCCCCAGGCTGTCCCCCGGGAGCAGCCCTGCTCCAGGCCGTGACTGCCACCTGCACAGCCAAAGGACCCAGAGCCGGTGTTACACACCACGGCTGTGCCTGGCACAGAGACACCAGTGGCCACACAAGTGGCCATGGCACTGTCCACACACAGTCCCTGCTGCTGCTCCCCCAGCCGCTGGCACCAACTCCCAGCCACCCACTCCTAAAGCCACGGGGCCCACTGGGACACTGCGGGGGCTCGTGGAAGCCAGCGGCCATTGTGACACAGCGGGGCTGCACAGAGCCCACGGTGCTTTGTGACCCGTGGCTCCCAGGAGAGCCTTTGTGATGCTGGGGAACTACAAGGAAGCCTGGCTCCTCTGTGACACCACCACAGAAGCTCAGGGGAGCCCTGGAGACTGTGCTGATGCTATTGAACCTGATGCAACCCTGCCTCCTCTGTGACACCACAGAAGCTCTTGGAGCCCTGGAGACCGTGGTGATGCTATGGAACCTGATGCAACCCTGCCTCCTCTGTGACACCACAGAACCTCTGGGAGCTCTGCAGACCGTGCTGATGCTATGGAACCTGATGCAACCCTGCCTCCACTGTGACACCACAGAAGCTCAGGGAGCCCTGGAGACTGTGGTGATGCTATGGAACCTGATGCAACCCTGCCTCCACTGTGACACCACAGAACCTCTGGGAGCCCTGGAGACCGTGCTGATGCTATGGAACCTGATGCAACCCTGCCTCCACTGTGACACCACAGAAGCTCGGGGAGCTCTGCAGACCGTGGGGATGCTGGCGAAGCTGACGGAACCCTGGGCACCACAGTGACGCTATGGAACCTGGTGGAACCGAGGGGCCACAGTGACACTGTGGGGCCTTTTGGAAGCAACAGGACCCTGGTGGGAAGCCACGGGATGATTAATCCTGCACGAACCTGCTCCAGGTGGGCTCCTCTCTCCCGGCTTCCACAGGTGCTGCTAGGATCCCACTCCGGCACTGGCTTGGCACGGGCTCACGGCTTCCTTTGGCAATGGCTCTGCTCCAGGATGGCATGCTGCAGAGAATGCAGGTAGATTTTGTGCTCACTCCTGGCATGCAGCTGGACAATAAAGCCTGATCCAGCCCCCCCTCAGCATATGTCCGGCTCTGGCATTGGGGCGGGGCAACTTTGGGAGCAGCCCCAGCCCTGCTCCTGCTCCCGGCTGGGCACCCAGCTGCTGGGACACAGGTGTGTCCTGATGCCACCGTCTACTCCTTTGAGAAGGGGAGGACAGAGTGCATCAGGGAGTTTGGTGTGGCTTACATGCGGCAAGGAGAAGGTGCAGCCCCAAACTGGCTTTCACTTCTAGAACCTTTTGCTATTGCGGGAGCAGCTGCTGGAGCTTTTCAACCGAGCTGCAAGAGTGAAAAGTGTGATGGCATGTCTATCTGAGAAGGAAGGTTCGGTGCCGCAGCCTGTTGTGCACAATTTATATGCTGATAAGAGAAGGGGGTGCTTTTGGAACGTTTTCCTTCCTGACACTTCTGTCTCTGTGAGCTTTAGCTGCTTGGACTCAGGGATACCGAAGGTATGTGAAAGTGACTGGGATGCGAGAATCATGTTGCACAGGGAACAGGGAAGGTCAGCAAATGTTTCCTGTCCTGGCACATCTCTCAGTCTGAACTGCAGCTGCAGATGCTTCACTTCCGCCAAGGACTCTGCCACCTTGAGAGAAGGATGCGCTCTATGGAGTTGAGAAAGAAAGTGCGTCTCACTAGCTTCTTTCCTCTACTTCATAGACAGCAAAGGGGCTATGAAAGGCAGCACTGGCTTTTTGTTCTAGGACTTCTTCTTTACAAGCAGCTGCTGGATGTTTGGAAGGGGGTTTGGGATATGCAAAAATGAGAGGCTAAGATGGTAAGAGGGTAAGATGGAAGTCATCTGGCAAAAGCAGAGCTCACAAAAGGGCCAGCTGAGAAAGCTCTTGCTGCCTACAACTTCAACTGCACCCCTCAAAGCAGCAGCACACACGCTGCTCTCGGCACTTTCCTTCTCAGCTCTACGCACCATCCTAAGCCTTGCCTCTCCCACACTCAGGATCCAAAGACAACGGCACCAGGGACTGCTCACACACTAAAGGCACCAGGACAAAAGGCTCACCAGCTTGGCCTTTGCATTCCCGCTGACAGCTCCACAGCTTGAACCCAGAGAACTGCCTGCTGCCAACAGCCTTTCCAATCACTCTGAGCACCTCATGACAAGGAGTGTGGGGAATGAATCTCCAGCAGCCTCCTGCCCCAGGCTGTCCCCCGGGAGCAGCCCTGCTCCAGGCCGTGACTGCCACCTGCACAGCCAAAGGACCCAGAGCCGGTGTTACACACCACGGCTGTGCCTGGCACAGAGACACCAGTGGCCACACAAGTGGCCATGGCACTGTCCACACACAGTCCCTGCTGCTGCTCCCCCAGCCGCTGGCACCAACTCCCAGCCACCCACTCCTAAAGCCACGGGGCCCACTGGGACACTGCGGGGGCTCGTGGAAGCCAGCGGCCATTGTGACACAGCGGGGCTGCACAGAGCCCACGGTGCTTTGTGACCCGTGGCTCCCAGGAGAGCCTTTGTGATGCTGGGGAACTACAAGGAAGCCTGGCTCCTCTGTGACACCACCACAGAAGCTCAGGGGAGCCCTGGAGACTGTGCTGATGCTATTGAACCTGATGCAACCCTGCCTCCTCTGTGACACCACAGAAGCTCTTGGAGCCCTGGAGACCGTGGTGATGCTATGGAACCTGATGCAACCCTGCCTCCTCTGTGACACCACAGAACCTCTGGGAGCTCTGCAGACCGTGCTGATGCTATGGAA